>NC_083767.1:64619457-64741957 GCF_963514075.1 Conger conger | reverse complement strand
ATACCCCAGTGACCACCTGTGCTGCACGTCCAATTTTAACAGCCTGTGCTGCTGCCCTGAACATCTCAACTGCGGAGCTGATCTTCGCCAAACCACCAAGACTCCTCAGGGTTCGTGTGGCAGGATTTAGATAGAAGGATCTGCTGTTCTCCAGACTCTGAAAACCACTTTCAATGTGCTTATAGCATGTGACCAAAATCTGAATCTTCACCTCTAATTCACGGATAATATTCTCTGTGGTGCGACGGTTCTCGGGCTCCTTCACCATGTTAGTGATGTTGGAAGCAGCTCCAGTTGCAGCTCCTGCTGCAGAAATCCAAATTCCCACCCCTGACACAATCAGAGAAGCCCCTAAAGTGACAGGGGTGAGACAAAGCCCCACTATGGTGGTGATCCCCCCCGCAGCACCCACCACCGACCCAGTCAGACTGCCCACAGTGGTGCCCTTGAGCACACTCTCAAAAATGTTTGCAACTTCATTCAGCTCTTTTAGCTTCTTCTTCAGGTCTTCTGAGATTATCATGCTCTGTGAAAATAAGAGTCACTGGTTACATCCCTGAGGTGTATCAATCATTCAGCCTTTTTACCTGTTTCTGTGTGAGACAGTGGGCAGCAACCAAGAAGCATCACCTTTAGGCAAAGTATCCTCAGAATGCAGGGTCTCGCCATTATATCACTGGCAGAGGGTGGATCTCCTGGATTCTGCTGAAGATCCCTCACAAGATCCCGTAGATCAGTGAAGAATTGTCCAGAGATAGTGGGGTTGTCCACTATTGTATTGAAGAGGTCTCTCGTCGTTTCTTGAGGAAACTGAAGGAAAGTCAGAACACTTGTATTAATGAGTTGATTTTTACATTTGTAATTACAAATTCATCAGCCAGGCCTGAAAGCCCAGAGAAATGTAGGGCTGGCTTCATGGACACAGATTAAGCTCCGTGCTGCACTAAATTAAGTTTCATATGGAGAATCTCCATCCATCCATCCATTTTCACCCACTTACCCGGAGTCGGGTTGCGGTGGCAGCAGGCTATGCTGGGTACTCCAGGCGTCCCTCCCCCAACAATGCATTCCAGCTCCTCCTGGGGGATCCCGAGGTGTTCCCAGGCCAGGAGAGATATATAATCTCTTCAGCGGGTTCTGGGTCTACCTCGGGGTTTCCGCCCAGTTGGACGAGCCCGGAAAACCCCAGGTGCCCAGGAGGCATCCTGATCAGATGCCCGAACCACCTCAATTGGCTCCTTTTGATGCAAAGGAGCAGCGGCTCTACTCCAAGCTTCCTCCGGATGTCCAAGCTCCTCACCCTACCTCTAAGGCTGAGCCCGGCCACCCTATGGAGGAAGCTCATTTTGGGCGCTTGTATCTGCTATCTCATTCTTTCTGTGAGCTACCCAAAGCTTGTGACCATTACTGCTGACGCTGCACCGATCCGCCTGTCGATCTCACGCTCCCTTCTGCCCTCACTCGTGAACAAGACCCCGAGATACTTGAACTCCTTCACTTGGGGCAATGGCTCATTCCCAACCCGGAGGGAGCAATCCACCGTTTTCCGGCAGAAAACCATGGCCTCGGACTTGGAGGTACTGACTCTCATCCTGGCCGCTTCACACTCGGCTGCAAACCACTCCAGTGTGTGCTGAAGGTCACGGTCCGATGTATGAAGCCAGATGAACCACGTCATCCACAAAAAGCAGAGACGCAATTCCTGTCCATGAATATCACAAACAGGACCGGTGACAAGGGGCAACCTTGGCGGAGTCCAACACCCACTAGAAATGTGCTTGACTTTGTGCCGAGGATGCGGAAACAGCTCTCACTTTGGTTATACAGGGACCGGATGGCTCATAACAATGGCCCCGGTACCCTATACTCTCACAGTACCCCCGACAGGGTTCCCCGGGGGACATGGTCGAAAGCCTACTCCAAGTCCACAAAGCACATGTGGACTGGATGGGCAAACTCCCATGACCCCGCCAGCAACCCCGCCAAGGTAAAGAGCTGGTCCACTGTTCCACGACTAGGACGGAAGCCACATTGCTCCTCCTGAATCCGAGGTTCGACCATCAGTCAGAGCCTCCTTTCCAGCACCCTAGAGTAAACTTTCCCTGATAACTGCCTCTTCCACAGAGGACGTGTTGTTCAGGTTCAGGAGCTCCTCAAAGTGCTCTTTCCACCGCCCAACAACATCCCCAGTCCGGGTCAGCAGTTCTCCTCCCCTGCTGAAAACAGCCTGAGACAAGCCCTGCTTTCCCTTTCTGAGTCATTGGATGGTTTGCCAGAACTTCCTCGAGGCCAACCGAAAGTCCTTCTCCGTAGCCTCCCCGAACTCCTCCCATACCCGGGTTTTTGCTTCAGTGACTGCCGAAGCTGCAGCCCTTCTGGCCACCCGGTACCTGTCTGCTGCTTCAGGGGACCCCCGTGCCAGCCAAGCCCGAAAGGCCCCCCTCTTCAGTTTGATGGCCTCCCTCACCACTTGTGTACACCAGCGGCTTCTTTGGTTGCCACCCCGATAAGCACCGATGACCTTCTGGCCACAGCTCCTGCTTGCTGCCTCTGTAATGGAGGCTTTGAACATGGCCCACTGGGAGTCCATGTCCCCAGCCTCCCCCGGGATGCGTGAGAAGTTGAAGACCTCGCGGACGGGGGCCTCCGCCAGACGTTCCCAGTTCACCTTCACTACACGTTTGGGTTTACCGGGTCTGTCCGGCAGCCTCCCCGCCACTTGATCCCACTCACCACCAGGTGGTGATCAGTTGACAGCTCTGCTCCTCTCTTCACCAAGTCTCCAAGACATACGGCTGCAGGTCTGATGATATGACCACAAAGTCGATCATCGATCTTTGGCCTAAGGTGCTCTGGTACCAAGTACACTTATGAGCTACCCTAAGCTCAAACATGGTGTTCGTTATGGACAATCCATGACCAGCACAGAAGTCCAATAACAAGACACTGCTCAGGTTCAGATCAGGCAGGCCATTCCTCCTAATCACCCCCTTCCAGGTTTCTCCGTCGTTGCCCATGTGAGCGTTGAAGTCATCCAGCAGAACTATGGAGTCTCCGGGTGTCACCCTTTCCAGGATGCCGCCCGGTGACTCCAAGAAGGCTGGATACTCTGAACTGCCGTTTAGTGCATAAGCACAAACAACAGTCAGAGCTTTCCCCCCAGCTACACGTAGTTGCAAAGAGGCGACCCTCTCGTTCCCCGGGTGGAACTCCAACACAGTGGCACTCAGCCGGTGGCTTGTGAATATCCCCACACCCGCCCGGCACCTCTCACCCTCAGCAACTCCAGAAAAGAGTTCAGCCCCTCTCCAGGAGTTTGGTTCCAGAACCAGTGCTGTGCGTGGAGGTGAGCCCAACTATATCTCGTTGGTACCGCTCCGCCTCCCACGACAGGCTCCAGTTCACCTCACCAGAGAGGTGATGTTCCATGTCCCCAGAACCAGTCTGCGACGTTCCCGTAGGGCAAAGCACCCGACTCCAATGCTGACCCCTGCAGGTGGTGAGCCCACAGGGCGGCAGCCCCACGTTACCAATTTGGGCTGTGCCAGACGCTCGCTGATGAGCTCCCCTCCCGGGTCTGGCTCCAGAAGGGGGCCCCGGTTTCCCTTTTCCGGGCGAGGTAGCTAGGTATTCGAGTGGCCGTGTCATGGAGTCATGAGAATCTCCATTCAAAATGTGTCTGTGTCTGTGAAACTGGCCCATAATGCATCAGAGGCTGGAGTTTCACTTACCGCAGGCTGAAGCTCACACAGCTCAAAGAGTGCACACCCCAAAGCCCACACGTCACTGTGAAGCACAGAAACTCAATATCACCAAAACAACCAGGTCCTGCACAAACCCACCCAAAGCCCACACGTCACTGTGAAGCACAGAATCTCAATATCACCAAAACAACCAGGTCCTGCACAAACCCACCCAAAGCCCACACATCACTATGAAGCACAGAATCTCAATATCACCAAAACAACCAGGTCCTGCACAAACCCACCCAAAGCCCACACATCACTGTGAAGCACAGGATCTCAATATCACCAAAAAATATATGTCCTGGAAAATGGAGGTAAATCCAAAATAACAGAATTAAAATGGGCAACACAGAGCAGACAGTACAAACAGAACAGACATAAGCAGACAGAAAATGTGACACCAAAGCCATAACGAAAAGCAAAAAGGAATGAGGGTTTACAGATACTGCTATTATCTTTTAAACTCTGCATTGTGTAGGTGAGAAAGTCTCAATACCAGCAACAATACAAATGTCCAGAAGCATTCACAAAGTTTTTATTTTTATTTTTTTTACATATTTCAGAAACCTATAAGCTACTCTAGAATTGTAGAAGTTCTACAAATATGTTTTTCATCTTCTTTCAACTGCATAAAACAATGGAACATACCTTTTGAAAATGTTTGCCATTGCAAAGTTTTCCAAACGAATCCTCTCATATTTTTCTAAGGGTAGGTCCTAAATGCAAATTAAATTGTGTAAGTTCACAGCAATTCTGTAAGAGCAAATATTACAGACATAGTAAAATGACTTCAGTGTATCTGGAAATAACATAATTATGGAACCATACTGAGCCATGTTCTGTGAAAAATAGAATTACTGGTTACAGCCCTGAGCTGGATCAATCATTCAGCCATTTTAACTGTTTCTGTGTGAGACAGTGGGCAGCAACCAAGAAGCATTACCTTTTGGAAAAGGATCCTACGAATGCAGCGTCTCGCCATTATATCACTGGCAGAGGGTCGATCTCCTGGATTCTGCTGAAGATCCCTCACAAGAACCTGTAGATCAGTGAAGAATTGTCGAGAGATAGTGGGGTTGTCCACTACTGTATTGAAGAGGTCTCTTAGCGTTTCTTGAGGAAACTGAAGGAAAGGCAGAACACATATGATTGTATTAATGAGTTGACGTTAACATTTGTAATTAGGAATTCATCAGCCAGGCCTGAAAGGCCAGAAGAATGTAGGGCTGGCTTCATGAACACAGATTAAGCTCATTGCTGCACTAAATTAAGTTTCATATGGAAAATCTCCATTCAAAATGGAATTTAGTCTGCGTCTGTGAAACTGGCCCATAATGCATCAGAGGGTGGAGTTTCACTTACCGCAGGCTGAAGCTCGCACAGCTCATAGAGTACACACCCCAAAGCCCACACGTCACTGTGAAGCACAGAATCTCAATATCACCAAAACAACCAGGTCCTGCACAAACCCACCCAAAGCCCACACGTCACTGTGAAGCACAGAATCTCAATATCACCAAAACAACCAGGTCCTGCACAAACCCACCCAAAGCCCACACATCACTATGAAGCACAGAATCTCAATATCACCAAAACAACCAGGTCCTGCACAAGCATGAGCATAAAGAGGAGTCCTAGCAGGGCCGCAGTTAGAGGGGACAACACCACAGGACAGACAGACTGGGCATTGGCCCAACATTGGTCACAAGGTTGCTTTTGAGTTGATCAGTCACCTCTTTCCCAGTGATCCAATGTTCATTTATACCCAATACCAACTTTTCAATTCAGTTGACATGTTTACTAAATATCCTTTTCCGTTTGCTGTTGAAATATTAAACTAATCGTGACGGGTTTTGCAAACTAGCTAGCTCAGTTACATAAATACAGATAATTCATTAAAATACATTAAAGAAAAGTTGCTAGCAAATTAATAATATGTACACATAATCTATGGTTGGTGGAGCTGAAACTGCTGCCTTGCAGGCTTCACTGAAGGAAAGCGCCAAATGTGAAACAATTTCCTTTTTACCTGCTGCATACTATGTGTTACTTGAGAAAGAGTATACAACAGCTAGGCTATATTGCCTGGCTTTAGACTTCTCCAGCTCTCACAATTCACTGCTTACACTACAGAATAAAATACACCGATCAGCCAACCACCTGGCTAAACCAGTTTTGCATTATGAAAAATGCTTTAAGCTGTATACACTTGTCTATAAACACTTAATATTTCATGATATGAAATGCATACTTATATAAGCAGATAATCATAAGTGAATTGCATTCAAAATGTAAATTTTGAAATGAAAATGGAAGTCTTGGTAGCTCATTGGGAGGGGAGGGGGGGTTGCATTGTTTTGTTATTTAAATATCTTGGTACGTACAGGTGTTCATTATGACGTCTATCTTAACCAGTGCTCCATGAACTGTGGAATTTTTCATATTTAACAAGAAATAAAGACCACCCACCATATTTAAAAAGGCATGGCATCTAATCCTACACCAGTTTCATCTTTCTTCCCCCTGTTGGCAGTACATGGTACTGCATGTGGTGTCGGAATAGATCCCATGCATTTTTAAATCTGGCGGATCTTTATTTTTTTTAAACATGAAAAATTCTACAGGTCAGTGAGGACTTGTTAAGGTAGACATTCTCATGAACGCCAGTATGTACCAAGATATGTAAATTTTAAAAAAGCACTATTAAGTGTTTATAGACGGTTTTTAAAGTTTATACGGTTTTTTAAAAAATTTAATAGTGAAAATACTGGTTTAAGCAGGTGGTTTTAATGTGGTGGCTGATCAGTGTATGTTTTTGGCTTGTTGCACTTCCATTAACAGAACTTCAATCTCCACTTCAGAGAAGCTTTTTTCTTTTTTTGACTATCTCTTTAAAAAGCCAGAATTCCGTATCTGGTGTTTTAGGGGCGTCAATTTAGGCTAATCACAAATTTTGTAACATGCCTTTGATGTACGATTACTTGGTATTCATCATCATACACACATGGATACAAAAAAAGTTGCATCTACGCGTGTTTCATAAATCAAGCTGTTATTTTGTTTCTGATCACACATACATTTGAAAATGGATTTCCAGAAACATTGATGAATTAGGCCCTCTGTGTGAAATAATACTTCCTAATATCTGTGTGGAATTTATCCTTTGCCAAAGTCCATTTATTCCCCCTCGTTCTGCTAACCAAACTCACCCTCTAAACAAATGTCCTGGAAAATGGAGGTAAATCCAAAATAACAGAATTAAAATGGGCAACACAGAGCAGACAGTACAAACAGAACAGACATAAGCAGACAGAAAATGTGACACTAAAGCCATAACAGCAAAAAGGAATGAGAGTTTACAGATACAGTCATTTTCCTGCTATTATCTTTTAAACTCTGCATTGTGTAGGTGAGAAAGTCTCAATACCAGCAACAATACAAATGTCCAGAAGCATTCACAAAGTTTTTATTTTTATTTTTTTTACATATTTCAGAAACCTATAAGCTACTCTAGAATTGTAGAAGTTCTACAAATATGTTTTTCATCTTCTTTCAACTGCATAAAACAATGGAACATACCTTTTGAAAATGTTTGCCATTGCAAAGTTTTCCAAACGAATCCTCTCATATTTTTCTAAGGGTAGGTCCTAAATGCAAATTAAATTGTGTAAGTTCACAGCAATTCTGTAAGAGCAAATATTACAGACATAGTAAAATGACTTCAGTGTATCTGGAAATAACATAATTATGGAACCATACTGAGCCATGTTCTGTGAAAAATAGAATTACTGGTTACAGCCCTGAGCTGGATCAATCATTCAGCCATTTTAACTGTTTCTGTGTGAGACAGTGGGCAGCAACCAAGAAGCATTACCTTTTGGAAAAGGATCCTACGAATGCAGGGTCTCGCCATTATATCACTGGCAGAGGGTCGATCTCCTGGATTCTTCTGAAGAAGATCCCTCACAAGATCCCGTAGATCAGTGGAGAATTGTCCAGAGATAGTGGGGTGGGGCCCATCCACTATTGTTTTGAAGACGACTCTTTTCGATTCTTGTGGAAACTGAAGGAAAGTCAGAACACTTATGATTGTATTAATGAGTTGATTTGTCAATTCATCAGCCAGGCCTGAAAGACCAGAAGAATGTAGGGCTGGCTTCATGGACACAGATTAAGCTCAGTGCTGCACTAAATTAAGTTTCATATGGAGAATCTCCATTCAAAATGGAATTTAGTCTGCGTCTGTGAAACTGGCCCATAATGCATCAGAGGCTGGAGTTTCACTTACCGCAGGCTGAAGCTCGCACAGCTCATAGAGTACACACCCCAAAGCCCACACGTCACTGTGAAGCACAGAATCTCAATATCACCAAAACAACCAGGTCCTGCACAAACCCACCCAAAGCCCACATGTCACTGTGAAGCACAGAATCTCAATATCACCAAAACAACCAGGTCCTGCACAAACCCACCCAAAGCCCACACGTCACTGTGAAGCACAGAATCTCAATATCACCAAAACAACCAGGTCCTGCACAAACCCACCCAAAGCCCACACGTCACTGTGAAGCACAGAATCTCAATATCACCAAAACAACCAGGTCCTGCACAAACCCACCCAAAGCCCACACGTCACTATGAAGCACAGAATCTCAATATCACCAAAACAACCAGGTCCTGCACAAACCCACCCAAAGCCCACACGTCACTGTGAAGCACAGAATCTCAATATCACCAAAACAACCAGGACCTGCACAAGCATGAGCATGAAGAGGAGTCCTAGCAGGGCTGCAGTTAGAGGGGACAACACCACAGGACAGACAGACTGGGCATTGGCCCAACATTGGTCACAAGGTTGCTTTTGAGTTGATCTATCACCTCTTTCCCAGTGTTGATTTACATTACATTACATTATTGGCATTTGGCAGACACTCTTATCCAGAGCGACGTACAGTTGATTAGACTAAGCAGGAGACCATCCTCCCCTACAGATGCAGGGTTAAGGGCCTTGCTCAAGGGCCCAACAGCTGTGCGAATCATATTGTGGCTACACCGGGATTACAACCACCGACCTTAACCACTACGCTACAGGCCGCCCCAATAGGCTAGGCTATCTGCAAAAAAACTGTACACATTACTGTGAAATATGCAAGCTATAAAATAAAGGGTGACACATTTAAGTAAATAGATGTACACTACATGTCCTGGCAAGCTATTCCACACAGTGACCACTCGCTGCGTGAAAAAATACTTCCGAATATCTGTAAGGAATTTCTCCTTTGCCAAAGTCCATTTATTCCCCCTCGTTCTGCTAACCCTAGAGTTCACTTTGTTAATTCCTTTAATTAATTAATGTATTGACCCATCTAACCAAGTCTCTATCAGCAATGCCAACATGGAACAGATTCACCTGTGATGAATATTAGACTCTGACACACTAAAGTAGACTGCCTATGTGCTAATGGTCTATCAGAGCCAGCCCATGTTGGGTTAACATCGATGCCACGGTGGAATTCTGTTGCCCCCAATTCTGATGTTGGCCCAACATTGCTTGCTATGTGGTTGGATCCAGGATAGGGGGTGTAACTATTTTTTTAAATATACACTCAGGGAGCACTTTGTAAGGTATTTACTACTTATTTTTTAGACTTCTACTGCTGTAGCCTATCAACTTAGAGTTATGATGCATTGTGTTCAGAAATGCTCTTCTGCATACCACTGTTGTAATGTGTGGTTATTTGCGTTACCGTCACCTTCCTGTCAGCTTTGATCAGTCTGGCCATTCTCCTCCGACGTCTCTCATAAACAAGGCGTTTCTGTCTGCAGAACTGCTGCTCACTGGATTTATTTTTGTTTTTGCACCATTCTTTGCAAACTCTAGAGGCTAGTATGTGTGAAAAACCCAGATCAGCAGTTTCTGAGATACAAAAAGCACCCTGTCTGCCACTAACAATCATTCCACAGTCAAAGTCACTTAGATCACATTTTTTCCCCATTCTGATGTGATGTGAACATTAACTGAAGCTCCTGACCCGTATCTACATGATTGTATGCATTGCACTGCTGCCATACAATTGGCCGATCAGATAATCGCTTGAATAAGTAGGTGTAATAAAGAAAAAATGTTCCTAATAAAGTGCTCGGTGAGTGTATTTTTGGGGTGCCCTCCCCATATATTTTGTCCAGGGGTGTTGAGAATCCATAGTTGTAGCGCAGCTCAGCAGAAATGAGGTTCTTATCTTTGTGGTCATTCACACTTGGAACTGTAGCTCCCTCTAGGGTCTACAAGTGCCCTTATCCCAGGTTATAGTTATGCACTTTGTTGTATGTCGCTCTGGATCAGAGCATCTGCCAAATGCCACAATAGCACAACCTCAAGCAAGGATAAACCAGTGATTTTGTAAATACTGTTATCTTCAGTACTGTACCTTTTCCTTTGGTATGGCTTTCCCTCAACTCTTTCTGGACTCCGGTAATGAAATGTTCCCACCTCAGTGTGTGCATAGCTTGAAGATCTGACCAGACAAAAAATTGTTGAAAAAAAACAAAAATAGTGAAGGACACAGAGGTAGCTGGTCTTGTGTGTCTTTAGTCTGGTTTGGAGAAGGATATGTTCAGCTCAATCATTTTTGTAAAAATAGAAAGAGATCAAGTCTCTTGAAAATACGAAAAGAACAGTAAATAGACTTGTTCCAGATTTAAATTATTTAATGATTAATGAAGGAGGAATCGCCACCTTAACGTGGTGGAGGGGTTTGTGTGTCCCGTGATCCTGGGAGCTAGGTTGTCGGGGGCACTGTTAGCCCCCAGTATGGCCTCCCAAGGCAAATTGGTCCCAGGGGAGGGGCTAGACTAAGAGCGATTCAAAGATTCCATGATACGGCCACACAATGACACAGTTACCTCGCCCGGAAAAGGGTAACCGGGGCCCCCTGCTGGAGCCAGACCCGGGAGGGGAGCTCGTCGGCGAGCGTCTGGTGGCCGGGCCTTATCCCATGGGGCCCGGCCGGGCACAGCCCGAACTGGTCACGTGGGGCCGCCGCTCTGTGGGCTCACCACCTGCAGGGGTCGGCATCGGAGTCGGGTGCTTTGCCCAACGGGCAGTAGGCAAAGGCGGGGATTCGGGCGTGCTGATCCTCGGCATCCATTACAGAGGCAGCAAGCAGGAGCTGTGGCCAGAAGGTCATCGGTGCTTATCGGGGTGGCAACCAAAGAAGCCGCTGGTGTACACCAGTGGTGAGGGAGGCCATCAAACTGAAGAGGGGGGCCTTTCGGGCTTGGCTGGCACGGGGGTCCCCTGAAGCAGCAGACAGATACCGGGTGGGCAGAAGGGCTGTGGCTTCGGCAGTCGCCGAAGCAAAAACCCGGGTATGGGAGGAGTTCGGGGAGGCTATGGAGAAGGACTTTCGGTTGGCCTCGAGGAAGTTCTGGCAAACCATCCGACGACTCAGAAAGGGAAAGCAGGGCTTGTCTCAGGTTGTTTTCAGCAGGGGAGGAGAACTGCTGACCCGGACTGGGGATATTGTCGGGCGGTGGAAAGAGCATTTCGAGGAGTTCCTGAACCCGAATAACACATCCTCTGTGGAAGAGGCAGAGCTAGAAGACTCGGGGGAATCTGCACCTATATCCCTGGCGGAAGTTGCTGAGGTAGTCAAAAAGCTCCTCAGTGGCGAGTCGCCGGGTGTAGATGAGATTCACCCTGAGATGCTGAAGGCTCTGGACATCGTTGGGCTGTCTTGGCTGACACGCCTCTTCAGTGTCGCATGGAGGTCGGGGACAGTACCTGTAGAGTGGCAGACCGGGGTGGTGGTCGCCATTTTCAAGAAGGGGGACCGGAGGGTGTGCTCCAATTATCGGGGTATCACACTCCTCAGCCTCCCTGGGAAAGCTTACTCTAGGGTGCTGGAAAGGAGGCTCCGACTGACGGTCAAACCTCGGATTCAGGAGGAGCAATGTGGCTTCCGTCCTGGTCGTGGAACAGTGGACCAGCTCTTTACCTTGGCAGGGTTGCTGGCGGGGTCATGGGAGTTGGCCCATCCAGTCCACATGTGCTTTGTGGACTTGGAGAAGGCTTTCGACCGTGTCCCCCGGGGAACCCGGTGGGGTGTACTGCGGGAGTATGGGGTACCGGGGCCGTTGATATGGAGCCATCCGGTCCCTGTTTAACCAAAGTGAGAGCTGTGTCCGCATTCTCGGCACAAAGTCAAACACGTTTCCTGTGGGTGTTGGACTCCGCCAAGGTTGCCCCTTTTCACTGGTCCTGTTTGTGGTATTCATGGACAGGATCTCAAGGCGCAGCCGAGGTGAGGAGAGTGTCCGGTTGGTGGATTGCTCCCTTCGGGTTGGGAACGAGTCTTTGCCCCAAGTGAAGGAGTTCAAGTATCTCGGGGTCTTGTTCACAAGTGAGGGTAGAAGGGAACGTGAGATCGACAGGCGGATCGGTGCAGTGTCAGCAATAATGCGGGCATTGCACCGGACCGTTGTGGTGAAGAGGGAGCTGAGCCGGAAGGCGAAGCTCTCGATTTACCGGTCGATCTACGTCCCAACCCTCACCTATGGTCACAAGCTTTGGGTAGTGACCGAAAGAATGAGATCGCGTATACAAGCGGCCGAAATGAGCTTCCTCCGTAGGGTGGCCGGGCTCAGCCTTAGAGATAGGGTGAGGAGCTCGAACATCCGGAGGGAGCTCGGAGTAGAGCCGCTGCTCCTTTGCGTCGAAAGGAGCCAATTGAGGTGGTTCGGGCATCAGGATACCTCCCGGGCGCCTCCCTTTGGAGGTTTTCCGGGCTCGTCCAACTGGGCGGAGACCCCGAGGGAGACCCAGAGCCCGCTGGAGAGATTATATAACTCTCCTGGCCTGGGAACGCCTCGGGATCCCCCAGGAGGAGGGATGGATGGATGGATGATTTATTGATTTAGAAACATGAAATCTTTTTAGTTATAATAAAGCAAGAGGTAATGTAACTGATATATCATTTCCAAAAAATATGTCCTGGAAAATGTAAGCAATTCCACAACAACTGAATTGAAATGGGCAACACAGAGCAGACAGTACAAACAGAACAGACATAAGCAGACAGAAAATGTGACACTAAAGCCATAATGAACAGCAAAAAGGAATGAAGATTTACAGATACAGTCATTTTCCTGCTATTATCTTTTAAACTCTGTTGTGTCGGTGAGAAAGTCTCAATACCAGCAGCAATACAAATGTCCAGAAGCATTCAAAGAGGTTTGATATTTCAGAAACTTATGAGCTGCACTAGAATTTTAGAAGTTGTAGATATGTTTTTCATCTTCTTTCTACTGAATAAAACAATGGAACATACCTTTCAAGGGTTTTTGCCACTCCAAAGTCTCCCAGACGAATCTTCCCAAATTTGTCCAAGAATATGTTCTAAATGTAATTGACATTGTGTAAGTTTACAGTAATTCTGTAAGAGAAAATATTACGGACTGTCACATCCGTGCCCCTTTTCCTATTCATTTTCCCTTTTCTATGTTCTCTGTATTCTTACTCCGGTCCTTGTTTTACCTCTCCCCATTACGTGTCTCCACCCCTCTCTCCTTATATAGATTACCTTCCTGTCTTCTGTTGTTTCTCCTTGTCTCATCTCTTCCTCTTCCTGATTATTGTTTAAGTTCATTTGTCAGTATATTTAAGCCTGTCTTTCAGTTCTTGTGGCTAGTTTGTCAGTTATGTTCCCCCTGTGTAATGCTGTGTTCCACTCCGTTCTAGCCTCTGTTTATTCTGTTTAGTCTGTTTATTTTGGTCTGTTCTGTTCTGCTCAGTTTTTGGATGCATGAATTTCTGTTTTGACTCCTGGATCTCTCTTCTGGATCAGAATTTCTGTACCTCTGCCCTGTTTGGACTGACCATCCGGTTTTTGAACTTTGCCTGGTCTTGGGATTACGTTCTGTCTGCCCCGTTATCTACCTTTGTTATTAAACCTGCCATTTTCATTATCCCCGAGTCTGCACTTGGTTCCTCTGGCCCACATCCCTAATAGAGACATAGTAAAAACACTTTATTGTATCTCAAGATAACATAGTTATGGAACCATACTGAGTCTTGTACCAAAGTGGGGCGACATGGCTCAGGCAGTAAGAGCAGTTGTCTTGCAGTCGGTGGGTTGCCGGTTCGATCCCCTGCCCGGGCTGTGTCGAAGTGTCCCTGAGAAAGACACCTAACCCCCAAATGCTCCTGATGAGCTGGTCGGGGCCTTGCATGGCAGCCAATCGCCATCGGTGTGTGAGTGTGTGTATGAATGGGTGAATGGAGAAGCATCAATTGTACAGCGCTTTGGATAAAGGCTCTATATAAATGCCTGCCATTTACCATTTACCAAAGTTATACACATTCATAAATGAATACCTTCAGGAATTTGTGAAATAAAAAGAACAATTTTACATTTTTATCACACATGAACAATTATTCATGTGTTATAAAATGAAAAAAAACATTTTGACATTTATTTGACAGAAACATTGCTATAAGGCTTGTATGAAACGGAGAAGAGGATTCCTGGAAGACCAGCTCTACTCTAACTCGTTCATTTTCTGAATTGAATTATTCTCTAAAACCAGGGATCTCCCCCAAGGAGGACCATGTGTATGCAGGTTTTCATTCCAACCAATGAATGCTGCTTTAATTAATTCCAATGAATCATTCAGCCATATGCATTTAACTGCATTAAAGCACAGAGTAAAAGCAACAGTTGTTAACACAACACATTAAACGTTATACAATGTACATTATGTGCAAAGTGACAGCCATAATTTAGCAAGGAAGTAATTATATGTGATATATAGTGTAATATACTGTACAGCGTAGTCTGTGTGTGGAACTCTTAATGCAGCTAAGCATCCCCACAGCACTGCTCACACCGCTACACCAGTGTTTACCAGCCTTTTTACTAAATGTTCTTTCTGGGTTTTAATTAATGCATGTCAGTTACATAACAGAACATAAAATAATGGTGATGTTAATCCCTTTAATTAATTTAAAAGACTCAATCAAATCCCCCATGAGTGTAATTTTACTAAACTTAATGAGATTAAGCATTTTAGGTTTTCTTCATAGCTCTTATCTTTTACACATGGAATCAATCTGGTTGTCCTTCTCTTAACCTTTTCCAGCGCCTCTATATCCTCATTACAGTGCAGTCCGCAGAACTGCACACAGTACTCTGTGTGGTCTGATGAGGGTATTGTATAAGGTGACTGTAACTTCCTTAGATTTATACTCAATACTCTTGGCTATGTGATTGATTGTCAATTTAAACCAGTTGAACACGCTGCCTATATCTGGTTGCGTGATGTGGTCAGTGTTTATCGCCTCAAAACGGCCTAGGTCAACAGGCAAAGCATGGCACTAATAGGGGTTTGATTTTCACCAGGGGTGATGGTGGGTTTGCTTCACCAAAAAAGATGGCCAGCAGGCACCACTGCATAGCAACCTATCATTACTTTCACTGTCACATCATAGCAACGTGTCATTGTTGATATTGTGGTATCATAGCAACCTGCAGCCAGTACCTGTGGCATGATGTCCCTGTGCAGAATGTTGTTCTCGTGCACATGTTGCACAGCACTGCTGATCTCTGCAAACCAGCTCAGGATCTGTGTGAGAAACACAGTTTGCAAGTCATATTTATTCATAAAGCACATTTAAAATCACTACCATCAACCAAAGTGCTGTACAATTTCTAATTACTATGTATGTAAATAAGTAATAATATCAAGCTTTATTTATAGAGGCCAGATACATACATGAAGCTCGCACATATGCCAGCCATGGCGGCTAGTGCTGTTTGAATTAAATGGGAGATGTAATGTTGCAAAGAGCTACACTATAGCGGGGACAGAGTGGGAACGTTGTGTGGAAGGTTCCAGTACATCTTTATTTCTCCCAGAAGCGTAATTATTTGTATGGCTGGGTGTTTGTCACAGAAGTCACATGGGATTTTCTCTTTTTTGGCAGTCCGTTTAATTCCCCGTTTCTTTTCCGCGATTGTTTTGGAGCATAACTATTCAGAACAAACACACCCTCTTTCCGCATTGGACAAAAACAGACTATCATTGCATTTAGGCTACTCAGATTCCTTACTAGCAGCAACACTTCAGTCACAACGGTTGAGCACGTTATTTCAGTCACTAAGGTTGAGCACGTTATTTCAGTCACTAAGGTTGAGCATGTTATTTCAGTCACTAAGGTTGAGCATGTTATTTCAGTCACTATGGTTGAGCACGTTATTTCAGTCACTAAGGTTGAGCATGTTATTTCAGTCACTAAGGTTGAGCAGGTTATTTCAGTCACTAAGGTTGAGCACGTTATTTCAGTCACTAAGGTTGAGCACGTTATTTCAGTCACTAAGGTTGAGCATGTTATTTCAGTCACTAAGGTTGAGCATGTTATTTCAGTCACAACGGTTGAGCACGTTATTTCAGTCACTAAGGTTGAGCACGTTATTTCAGTCACTAAGGTTGAGCATGTTATTTCAGTCACTAAGGTTGAGCATGTTATTTCAGTCACTAAGGTTGAGCACGTTATTTCAGTCACTAAGGTTGAGCACGCTATTTCAGTCACTAAGGTTGAGCATGTTATTTCAGTCACTATGGTTGAGCACGTTATTTCAGTCACTAAGGTTGAGCATGTTATTTCAGTCACTAAGGTTGAGCACGTTATTTCAGTCACTAAGGTTGAGCACGTTATTTCAGTCACTAAGGTTGAGCAAGTTATTTCTGTCACTAAGGTTGAGCACGTTATTTCAGCCACTAAGGTTGAGCATGTTATTTCAGTCACTATGGTTGAGCATGTTATTTCAGTCACAACGGTTGAGCACGTTATTTCAGTCACTAAGGTTGAGCACGTTATTTCAGTCACTAAGGTTGAGCATGTTATTTCAGTCACTAAGGTTGAGCTTGTTATTTCAGTCACTAAGGTTGAGCATGTTATTTCAGTCACTAAAGTTGAGCACGTTATTTCAGTCACTAAGGTTGAGCACGTTATTTCAGTCACTAAGATTGAGCACGTTATTTCAGTCACTAAGATTGAGCACGTTATTTCAGTCACTAAGGTTGAGCATGTTATTTCAGTTACTAAGGTTGAGCACGTTATTTCAGTCACTAAGGTTGAGCATGTTATTTCAGTCACTAAGGTTGAGCACGTTATTTCAGTCACTAAGGTTGACCACGTTATTTCAGTCACTAAAGTTGAGCATGTTATTTCAGTCACTAAGGTTGAGCATGTTATTTCAGTCACAACGGTTGAGCATGTTATTTCAGTCACTAAGGTTGAGCACGTTATTTCAGTCACTAAGGTTGAGCATATTATTTCAGTCACAACGGTTGAGCACGTTATTTCAGTCACTAAGGTTGAGCACGATATTTCAGTCACTAAGGTTGAGCACGTTATTTCAGTCACTATGGTTGAGCACGTTATTTCAGTCACTAAGGTTGAGCATGTTATTTCAGTCACTAAGGTTGAGCACGTTATTTCAGTCACTAAGGTTGAGCACGTTATTTCAGTCACTAAGGTTGAGCACGTTATTTCAGTCACTAAGGTTGAGCATGTTATTTCAGTCACTATGGTTGAGCACGTTATTTCAGTCACTAAGGTTGAGCATGTTATTTCAGTCACTAAGGTTGAGCACGTTATTTCAGTCACTAAGGTTCAGCATGTTATTTCAGTCACTAAGGTTGAACATGTTATTTCAGTCACTAAGGTTGAGCAGGTTATTTCAGTAACTAAGGTTGAGCATGTTATTTCAGTCACTAAGGTTGAGCATGTTATTTCAGTCACTAAGGTTGAGCACGTTATTTCAGTCACTAAGGTTGAGCATGTTATTTCAGTCACTAAGGTTGAGCACGTTATTTCAGTCACTAAGGTTGAGCACGTTATTTCAGTCACTAAGATTGAGCACGTTATTTCAGTCACTAAGGTTGAGCATGTTATTTCAGTTACTAAGGTTGAGCACGTTATTTCAGTCACTAAGGTTGAGCATGTTATTTCAGTCACTAAGGTTGAGCACGTTATTTCAGTCACTAAGGTTGACCACGTTATTTCAGTCACTAAGGTTGAGCATGTTATTTCAGTCACTAAGGTTGAGCACGTTATTTCAGTCACTAAGATTGAGCACGTTATTTCAGTCACTAAGATTGAGCATGTTATTTCAGTCACTAAGGTTGAGCATGTTATTTCAGTCACTAAGGTTGAGCATGTTATTTCAGTCAGTACGGTTGAGCACGTTATTTCAGTCACAACGGTTGAGCATGTTATTTCAGTCACTAAGGTTGAGCACGTTATTTCAGTAACTAAGATTGAGCATGTTATTTCAGTCACTAAGGTTGAGCATGTTATTTACGTCACTAAGGTTGAGCATGTTATTTCAGTCAGTACGGTTGAGCACGTTATTTCAGTCACAAAGGTTGAGCATGTTATTTCAGTCACTAAGGTTGAGCACGTTATTTCAGTCACTAAGGTTGAGCATGTTATTTCAGTCACTAAGGTTCAGCATGTTATTTCAGTCACTAAGGTTGAGCATGTTATTTCAGTCACTAAGGTTGAGCATGTTATTTCAGTCACTAAGGTTCAGCACGTTATTTCAGTCACTAAGGTTGAGCATGTTATTTCAGTCACTAATGTTGAGCATGTTATTTCAGTCACAACGGTTGAGCACGTTATTTCAGTCACTAAGATTGAGCATGTTATTTCAGTCACTAAGGTTGAGCATGTTATTTCAGTCACTAAGGTTGAGCATGTTATTTCAGTCAGTACGGTTGAGCACGTTATTTCAGTCACTAAGGTTGAGCACGTTATTTCAGTCACTAAGGTTGAGCATGTTATTTCAGTCACTAAGGTTGAGCATGTTATTTCAGTCACTAAGGTTGAGCACGTTATTTCAGTCACTAAGATTGAGCATGTTATTTCAGTCACTAAGGTTGAGCATGTTATTTCAGTCACTAAGGTTGAGCATGTTATTTCAGTCACTAAGGTTGAGCACGTTATTTCAGTCACTAAGGTTGAGCATGTTATTTCAGTCACTAAGGTTGAGCATGTTATTTCAGTCACTAAGGTTGAGCACGTTATTTCAGTCACTAAGGTTGAGCATGTTATTTCAGTCAGTACGGTTGAGCATGTTATTTCAGTCACTAAGGTTGAGCATGTTATTTCAGTCACTAAGGTTGAGCATGTTATTTCAGTCACTAAGGGTGAGCATGTTATTTCAGTCACTAAGGTTGAGCATGTTATTTCAGTCACTAAGGTTGAGCACGTTATTTCAGTCACTAAGGTTGAGCACGTTATTTCAGTCACTAAGATTGAGCACGTTATTTCAGTCACTAAGGTTGAGCATGTTATTTCAGTCACTAAGGTTGAGCACGTTATTTCAGTCAATAAGGTTGAGCATGTCATTTCAGTCACTAAGGTTGAGCACGTTATTTCAGTCACTAAGGTTGACCACGTTATTTCAGTCACTAAGGTTGAGCATGTTATTTCAGTCACTAAGGTTGAGCACGTTATTTCAGTCACTAAGGTTGAGCACGTTATTTCAGTCACTAAGATTGAGCATGTTATTTCAGTCACTAAGGTTGAGCATGTTATTTCAGTCACTACGGTTGAGCATGTTATTTCAGTCAGTACGGTTGAGCACGTTATTTCAGTCACAAAGGTTGAGCATGTTATTTCAGTCACTAAGGTTGAGCACGTTATTTCAGTCACTAAGGTTGAGCATGTTATTTCAGTCACTAAGGTTGAGCATGATATTTCAGTCACTAAGGTTGAGCATGTTATTTCAATCAGTACGGTTGAGCACGTTATTTCAGTCACTAAGGTTGAGCATGTTATTTCAGTCACTAAGGTTGAGCACGTTATTTCAGTCACTAAGATTGAGCATGTTATTTCAGTCACTAAGGTTGAGCATGTTATTTCAGTCACTAAGGTTCAGCATGTTATTTCAGTCACTAAGGTTGAGCATGTTATTTCAGTCACTAAGGTTGAGCATGTTATTTCAGTCACTAAGGTTCAGCACGTTATTTCAGTCACTAAGGTTGAGCATGTTATTTCAGTCACTAATGTTGAGCATGTTATTTCAGTCACAACGGTTGAGCACGTTATTTCAGTCACTAAGGTTGAGCATGTTATTTCAGTCACTAAGGTTGAGCATGTTTTTTCAGTCACTAAGGTTGAGCACGTTATTTCAGTCACTAAGATTGAGCATGTTATTTCAGTCACTAAGATTGAGCACGTTATTTCAGTCACTAAGGTTGAGCATGTTATTTCAGTCACTAAGGTTGAGCATGTTATTTCAGTCACTAAGGTTGAGCACGTTATTTCAGTCACTAAGGTTGACCACGTTATTTTAGTCACTAAGGTTGAGCATGTTATTTCAGTCACTAAGGTTGAGCACGTTATTTCAGTCACTAAGGTTGAGCACGTTATTTCAGTCACTAAGATTGAGCATGTTATTTCAGTCACTAAGGTTGAGCATGTTATTTCAGTCACTAAGGTTGAGCATGTTATTTCAGTCAGTACGGTTGAGCACGTTATTTCAGTCACAACGGTTGAGCATGTTATTTCAGTCACTAAGGTTGAGCACGTTATTTCAGTCACTAAGATTGAGCATGTTATTTCAGTCACTAAGGTTGAGCATGTTATTTCAGTCACTAAGGTTGAGCACGTTATTTCAGTCAGTACGGTTGAGCACGTTATTTCAGTCACAAAGGTTGAGCATGTTATTTCAGTCACTAAGGTTGAGCACGTTATTTCAGTCACTAAGGTTGAGCATGTTATTTCAGTCACTAAGGTTGAGCATGTTATTTCAGTCACGAAGGTTGAGCATGTTATTTCAGTCACTAAGGTTCAGCACGTTATTTCAGTCACTAAGGTTGAGCATGTTATTTCAGTCACTAATGTTGAGCATGTTATTTCAGTCACAACGGTTGAGCACGTTATTTCAGTCACTCAGGTTGACCACGTTATTTCAGTCACTAAGGTTGAGCATGTTATTTCAGTCACTAAGGTTGAGCACGTTATTTCAGTCACTAAGGTTGAGCACGTTATTTCAGTCACCAAGATTGAGCATTTTATTTCAGTCACTAAAGTTGAGCATGATATTTCAGTCACTAAGGTTGAGCATGTTATTTCAGTCAGTACGGTTGAGCACGTTATTTCAGTCACTAAGGTTGAGCATGTTATTTCAGTCACTAAGGTTGAGCATGTTATTTCAGTCACTAAGGTTCAGCACGTTATTTCAGTCACTAAGGTTGAGCATGTTATTTCAGTCACTAATGTTGAGCATGTTATTTCAGTCACAACGGTTGAGCACGTTATTTCAGTCACTCAGGTTGACCACGTTATTTCAGTCACTAAGGTTGAGCATGTTATTTCAGTCACTAAGGTTGAGCACGTTATTTCAGTCACTAAGGTTGAGCACGTTATTTCAGTCACCAAGATTGAGCATTTTATTTCAGTCACTAAAGTTGAGCATGATATTTCAGTCACTAAGGTTGAGCATGTTATTTCAGTCAGTACGGTTGAGCACGTTATTTCAGTCACTAAGGTTGAGCATGTTATTTCAGTCACTAAGGTTGAGCACGTTATTTCAGTCACTAAGATTGAGCATGTTATTTCAGTCACTAAGGTTGAGCATGTTATTTCAGTCACTAAGCTTGAGCATGTTATTTCAGTCAGTACGGTTGAGCACGTTATTTCAGTCACTAAGGTTGAGCACGTTATTTCAGTCACTAAGGTTGAGCATGTTATTTCAGTCACTAAGGTTGAGCATTTTATTTCAGTCACTAAGGTTGAGCACGTTATTTCAGTCACTAAGGTTGAGCATGTTATTTCAGTCACTAAGGTTGAGCACGTTATTTCAGTCACTAAGGTTGACCACGTTATTTCAGTCACTAAGATTGAGCATGTTATTTCAGTCACTAAGGTTGAGCATGTTATTTCAGTCAGTACGGTTGAGCACGTTATTTCAGTCACAACGGTTGAGCATGTTATTTCAGTCACTAAGGTTGAGCACGTTATTTCAGTCACTAAGATTGAGCATGTTATTTCAGTCACTAAGGTTGAGCATGTTATTTCAGTCACTAAGGTTGAGCATGTTATTTCAGTCACTAAGGTTGAGCCTGTTATTTCAGTCACTAAGGTTCAGCATGTTATTTCAGTCACTAAGGTTGACCACGTTATTTCAGTCACTAAGGTTGAGCATGTTATTTCAGTCACTAAGGTTGAGCATGTTATTTCAGTCACTAAGGTTGAGCATGTTATTTCAGTCAGTACGGTTGAGCACGTTATTTCAGTCACAACGGTTGAGCATGTTATTTCAGTCACTAAGGTTGAGCACGTTATTTCAGTCACTAAGGTTGAGCATGTTATTTCAGTCACTAAGGTTGAGCATGTTATTTCAGTCACTAAGGTTGAGCATGTTATTTCAGTCACTAAGGTTCAGCATGTTATTTCAGTCACTAAGGTTCAGCATGTTATTTCAGTCACTAATGTTGAGCATGTTATTTCAGTCACAACGGTTGAGCACGTTATTTCAGTCACTCAGGTTGACCACGTTATTTCAGTCACTAAGGTTGAGCATGTTATTTCAGTCACTAAGGTTGAGCACGTTATTTCAGTCACTAAGGTTGAGCACGTTATTTCAGTCACCAAGATTGAGCATGTTATTTCAGTCACTAAGGTTGAGCATGTTATTTCAGTCAGTTCGGTTGAGCACGTTATTTCAGTGACTAAGGTTGAGCACGTTATTTCAGTCACTAAGGTTGAGCATGTTATTTCAGTTACTAAGGTTGAGCATGTTATTTCAGTCACTAAGGTTGAGCACGTTATTTCAGTCACTAAGGTTGAGCACGTTATTTCAGTCACCAAGATTGAGCATGTTATTTCAGTCACTAAGGTTGTGCATGTTATTTCAGTCAGTACGGTTGAGCACGTTATTTCAGTGACTAAGGTTGAGCACGTTATTTCAGTCACTAAGGTTGAGCATGTTATTTCAGTTACTAAGTTTGAGCATGTTATTTCAGTCACTAAGGTTGAGCACGTTATTTCAGTGACTAAGGTTGAGCACGTTATTTCAGTCACTAAGGTTGAGCATGTTATTTCAGTTACTAAGGTTGAGCATGTTATTTCAGTCACTAAGGTTGAGCACGTTATTTCAGTCACTAAGGTTGAGCATGTTATTTCAGTCACTAAGGTTGAGCATGTTATTTCAGTCAGTACGGTTGAGCATGTTATTTCAGTCACTAAGGTTGAGCATGTTATTTCAGTCAGTACGGTTGAGCACGTTATTTCAGTCACAACGGTTGAGCACATTATTTCAGTCACTTCCAATTGCTATGCATAAGATATTGTTTCATTTCATAGATTATTTTGTAAATATTTTCTGCAACAAACACCCAGTCTTAATTATTGTTTGGCAGTAATCATTCATTCATATTTACGATTAATAATCAGTTTGATTTCTTGCCGTGGGGGTTGAAGCCTAGATCTGTGTTTCTGTCTCGCACCCCATTTATGCCTGCGCTATAGAGGCAGAGAAATTTCACACACAATTCAACCCTCGTTAATGGCATGAACTTTAGTAAATTGATCAGAATACATAATCAGTCACACTTATAATAATAGAATTCCAAGCAACAACCACAATCAAAAAACGACAACAAATCCTGTATTTTCTTGCGGAGAAGAATAATGGACGAGCTAGTTAGCTACACATTACAAGGGCTCTTTCCTCTTCTTTTTAAGTTAAGCCGCAACACTAAGCTAGAGGTTCAGAGAAGGGCAACCAGAATGATTCCATGTATAAAAGATAAGAGTTACAAGGATAGACTTAAGATGCTTCATCTCTTTAATTTTCGTAAAAGGAGACATAGGCGGTTTTTGATTGAGGCTATTAAATTCATTAAAGGGATTAATTAAGTGAATTATCAGAGATTCGTCAGGGTGAGTTTGATTAGCAGAACGAAGGCACAAATGGAAATTGGCAAAGGAGAAATTCCGTATAGATATTAGGAAACATTTTTCCACACAGCAAGTGTTGAATAGCTTGTCAGGACATGTAGTGGAGGCAGAAACACTGGGGGTTTTCAAGACCAGGCTTGATACGGTGCAAGGGAAACTAAGCAGTAGGTATACTTAGGGGTAGGAAAATGCAGGCATTGCTGGGCTGATGCGGGTGCGTAGCTGGGGTGAGTTTCCTGAAGCCTTCTTAACGCTACATCATTTGTAAGTAGTACCTTAAGCTCTACCTTAACGTTTCAGCGTGTTTCCTGAAACGTTCTTAGCTAAGTATACCTTCTGTACGTCGTACTTTCGTAAGGTTGGTCTGGACCACTCATAGCTATACCTTAGCGATGTTGCAGCTCACTCCGCTAGTGGCCACCACTGTTACGACCACAAGCCTCTGAAATCAGCTGTTGCTCTTAGTTACATCTCAATCTGTTAAAATCTATATGTACACTAATAATTCTAGAGTTGGCGAATAATATTACTAAAATACCACATTAATGGCGCTGTTTTCATGCAAATAATAGAATTGTAAATTACGGATGCATGTTGCACTTTATTGAACATGTTGCCTAATTGCCTTTTAAATTATATTCATAAATCCTCTCCAAGGAATCGCCACCTTAATGTGGTGGAGGGGTTTGTGTGTCCCGGTTATCCTAGGAGCTGTAGGATTCGGGCTTGGCTGGCCCGGGGGTCCCCTGAAGCAGCAGACAGGTACCGGGTGGCCAGAAGGGCTGCGGCTTCGCCAGTCGCTGAAGCAAAACCCCGGGTATGGGAGGAGTTTTGGGGAGGCTATGGAGAAGGACTTTCGATTGGCCTCGAGGAAGTTCTGGCAAACCATCCAACGACTCAGAAAGGGAAAGCAGGGCTTGTCTCAGGCTGTTTTCAGCAGGGGAGGAGAACTGCTGACCCGGACTGGGGATGTTGTCGGGCGGTGGAAAGAGCACTTCGAGGAGCTCCTGAACCCGAACAAAACATCCTCTGTAGAAGACTCAGGGCAATCTGCACCTATATCCCTGGCGAAAGTTGCTGAGGTAATCAAAAAGCTCCTCATTGGCAGGTGTGGATGAGATTCGCCCTGAGATGTTGAGACCCATCTCTTCAGGCTACACCTTTCCCTCCCCAACTCACAATCACTGTGATTAGCCTTAGGCCGTAATGGCACTTATGTATAGATATCGGTACTTGTACAGGTATTGTTGTTTTTATTGGCTGTTGTTGTATTCTAGCTGCCAACTGTGGTATGCTAGATTGAAAGTTGATTGTACTCTTCAAGGGTTCTGAACTTCTGTATGTTTACACTAGGACTCGGAACTGTACTGTCCTCTCAGGTCAACTTTTGCACTTGTTCTTGTGTTTGATTTGCACTTTGTTGTACGTCGCTCTGGATAAGAGCGTCTGCTAAATGCCACGTAATGTAATGTAAAAAGGCTCTGGACATTGTTGGGCTGTCTTGGCTGACACGCCTCTTCAGTGTCGCGTGGAGATCGGGGACAGTACCTGTAGAGTGGCAGACCGGGGTGGTGGTCCCCATTTTCAAGAAGGGGGACCGGAGGGTGTGCTCCAATTATCGGGGTATCACACTCCTCAGCCTCCCTGGGAAAGCTTACTCTAGGGTGCTGGAAAGGAGGCTCCGACCGACAGTCGAACCTCGGATTCAGGAGGAGCAATGTGGCTTCCGTCCTGGTCGTGGAACAGTGGACCAGCTCTTTACCTTGGCAGGGTTGCTGGCGGGGTCATGGGACTCCGGATAAGCGTATGAAGATGGATGGATGGATGGATGGATGATATTCATAAACTGACGATTTCCCACTCCCTCTGTGGGCTGGTGCGATGTTTAACCATAGTTCTGTTTTGTTGGACAACGTAGTCCTAAAACTGGAAAATAATGTTTGTTTATTCAGCACCACGTCCTCTAACAATATCTACATTTCGTTTGCTGTGAAGCTGTGGGACTGCTTCTTTGTTTTTTTTTCACCATAGCTGATGTTGTTTTCATGTTGGTGCGTTTAACTTGTTGGTGCGCTTTTATTGAAAAGTCAGCCAATCAGAGATAATAGTGATTACACCAGTAATGTGATGGTGCTTCTGCAAAATCAACCCTGATTGCAAAGTCATTTAAGGCACTATGATATTAAAATATTGTAAATAAAATAAATAAAACATGACATGCCAAAGAAGGCGTATTGCTAGATAGCGTAGCCAAAAACTGTATCACTAACTGGATACAATTTGGCTAAATGATATTATAAATTATATGGTTGGATAATTTAGTTTGTAAGTTTTAATTCTATTAATACGTTCCCGCCAGTCATGATAAATGCAAGTATTCCTGCTGTGTTTTATTCATAAATAACACTACTTTCTCTCATAACACACTCAAACAGTTGCTGTATGGAGTGCATATTCGATCTTAGAGCGAGTCGATGGGCCTAGTAACATCGCATGTAGAAGCTATCCCTTAAGCAACCGCCTAAGTGATAGTTCGGGGAACACACATAGAAAAGTAAACCGCTTTAGTAAGGTATACCTTAGAGAGTCTTCATAAAGAGAGACACCATTATCGGGAAACACACCCCTGGTCAAGAGTGGATAATAATATTCTAGAGTTCCCCGTGTTCACAGTAATTTTGGAAAAGTCATCGTAATCGCCAGACGTATTGCTGTCATAGGTAGTCATGGCGTCTTTATTACAGTGAACGCTGAGCCCAGTTTTTCTCCCATTTTCTTTCTGCTGCCCGACAGATTCTCTTGATTTCAGTAACACTGTTATCGTTGAACCATGGGGAGATTCTGTCAGTCCACCTCTTTTTAATATTTAGTGGAGCAGCAATATTTAACGCAGATGACAATATATTGTTGAAATTTTCAACCATATCATTTAAAGAGCAATCATAATTGTATGGCTCAAATGATCCAATGATATGAGAAATCTTTGCTTCAGCCTTGTCATCTAGGAATCTCTTCTGAACAAAAAATACCCTTTTACTCTTAGGTTGGCATCAAAAAACACACAATGATAAGATTGTGAAGTGGACCCTGTCTGACCAAAATGCAAAAGAAAAAGCAGAAGCATAAAGCAGCTGAGAGCTGAGGAAAACATGCCCGCACGACACAGACCCGGGAGAAAAGGCTGACAAACTGAAAAAAACAAACAAATGACACAGTACTGCAATAAAAATACATATAGTGACAGCAAAAACACAACACAGACCGTTCTGATGGGGAATTAAAAGCAATGGAACAGCAGTCAGACTGCTGCAGTACTTTGAATCAGCAGCAGAGGCAGTGATGAGCACTGGAGCGTGATTAACTGGCCGTTCCAAACAGGGAGAAAAAGAGGAAAAGAACCTTCATAAAAATAAGCATTTACTGGCTTACCTGAACCTCTGTGAAACATCCACCAGTATCTTTCTGGTTTTTAATTTTCTGAGAAAGATCACCACCCTCGCAATTTCTGTCTGCCCCGTTATCTACCTTCGTTATTAAACTTGCCATTTTCATTATCCCTGAGTCTGCACTTGGTTCCTCTGGCCCACATCCCTGATAGAGAGAGAGTAAAAACAGATAACGTTAGTGAATTAGTTACATGATTAAATTTAAACTACCCAAATTAAGTGACTGTTAGTTTAATTAGTAAGACAGTCAAGGTATTAATATGATTAGTACTGTACAATATCTACATTAGTAGTTGTTAGTAAGAATAGTGCTTTACAACATTAACTAGCGAAAGAAGCCAGAAGTAAGGAATGTGAGGCTGGAAGAAATGTTGAAAACCTGGAAACTACCGAAACCATCCGAATAGTGCAGCACATAGACAGGGCTCAGAACATTCAGACACAGCCATCACAGGGGATCAGGAATGCAATGGACTGTAATGGCAAACAATAAACCAGATATGAATGATGATAAATAACAACAAGAAAAACATGAAAACAAACAGACAAAGCTCATTACAATTTTATTGTAAAAAATGAGAACACAGTGAATAATACATTCAGTGAATTTATTGTGTTGTGCTTTTCCTCTGATACTGACACATGAGTAGCCTAAAGGCCTCAGCTTTAGTTATGTAAACATCCCAACTATCATTAATTTGTTGACATGTTGATTTGATTCACGTTAGTCCATGGTTAGTCCAATCTCTAATTTGTCGAAAAACAACTTCACAAGGAAATAGACACCACGGCAGCAAGCTCTTCAGGAAAATCAGACTTTATTAGCACAAGTGCACAAAGCCGGATCAATTCTGCAGAAGTGGACCTCGATTGTTGGTTTCACACACATTTTATACACTTCTTTCAACATAACTCCTCCTAAGAAATACCAGCTGGTTTCTGTCCTGCCCCAATGATTCATCATCGTGGCAATCGCTAAAATGATAATTTTGCTTCGTATGCTATTCTCTAAAAATAAATGTTTTCTTTAAACATGGCGTTTGTTTTGTCAGCTTGATCTTAAGAAAGCAATTGCTCTTACCTCATCGTACAGGCATACAAACTGCCTTTCACGAATGTGTTCTTGTCAAAAATAATTGACATGACATGTTACATCAAATGTTCAAAAATAAATGACATTTTGCATCACAGGCTATATTTAAAAATAAATGTTTTTATCGCATTGTACAGGCATACAGCTGTTCTGCAAACTGTCTTTGCCAAAGCCCACCCCTACCACACAAGACTTCCTGTCCTGCACGGTTCAAATGTGACATCGATAGCCCACCCCCACAACTCCAGGCATCCTGCCCTGCAAGCAGTTTTCTAACAGCGAGGAATCATAAAAATGAATCATGCAAAACATGGTGTTATTCAGTACTTTCCAACTTTTCTTAAGCATACACATTATTTAATTTAATTCAGGTTACATACGGGTCACTATACTTCTAGCATGAATTAGCAGTTAATCAGTTTGAAAATATATAGGCATATTTAATCGTACTTTAACAATTGATTAATGGTGGTTTCTTGCGTTTCCATAAGCTCATCTGTAATGAATGACATAGGTTCATTGGATTACATATTCTACAGTTGACACTGTGGTTTCTTGCGTTTCCATAAGCTTATCTCTAATTAATGATATAGGTTCATTGGATTACATATTGATTATATGAGTAAATAGGCAGCATACATGTGATATACATTGATTATAGGCTGCATACATATTGGTATATTTTTTGGCATGAATCTTTGAGAGTTTTGGAGGAACCAGCGTGCTCAATTCTAATGGTTTGGCGGTTTAGTCTGATTTTGACTTGTGATTGATTTGTCATAAAACAGAAGAAGAACACCTTGTTCTGTGAATTTTCTCCTACAAAATGCTCTAAAGTATTGCAAACTATGTAGCCTGTCCAGATAAGCAAAGTAACTCATCAGCCAAACTATTGTCTATCTGTCTAATGGTGCTGTGTGTTTGTGTGCATGCGTGTGTGTGCGTGCATAGGTTATATGCATTTGAGTGCGCGTGTGCGTGCCTTCATCTTAGAGGAAGGGCCCATAAAAAAACCGGGGCCAGGGCCCATCCTAACTAGCTGCTCCCACTGATTATGGACAATGGTTAGTTCAGACAGACATCAGAAACAAGCTTCTTCAAAGTCAGTGATGGCAGAGTATAGAGGCATGCATTCATCCAGCCATTTCTGAATCTGAGCAGATGCCTTCCTGATCTCTTTAATAAACTCCCTGGTTTTTAATTCCTTTCTCTCCCTGCTGGCCTCCTGTGTCTCGCCTGCCCCACTGGCCTGGCCTGTAGAGGCTTCTTCGGGGGGTTCCTCTAACATCTCCAGCCTTGCATATTCACCTGATGTCGTGGAACCTCCCTGTCTCATGGCGTGTATCGCCCTGGAATCATCAACAATGAAGAAGATGTCAACAGCTAGAAAGAGCCCTGCAAATACCCCAGTGACCACCTGTGCTGCACGTCCAATTTTAACAGCCTGTGCTGCTGCCCTGAACATCTGAACTGCAGAGCTGATCTTCGCCAAACCACCAAGACTCCTCAGGGTTCGTGTGGCAGGACTTAGATTGAAGGATCTGCTGTTCTCCAGACTCTGAAAACCACTGTCAATGTGCTGGAAGCATGTGAGCATGATCTGAATCTTCACCTCTAATTCACGGATAATATTCTCTATGGTGCGACGGTTCTCACGCTCCTTCACCATGTTAGTGATGTTGGAAGCAGCTCCAGTTACCCCTCCCGCTGCAGAAATCCCAATTCCCACCCCTGACACAATCAGAGAAGCCCCTAAAGTGACAGGGGTTAGACAAAGCCCCACTATAGTGGTGATCCCCCCCGCAGCACCCACCACCGCCCCAGTCAGACTGCCCACGGTGGTGCCCATGAGCACACGCTCAAAACCATTCGCAACTTCATTCAGCTCTTCCAGCTTCTGCTTCAGCTCTTCTGAGATCCCCCTGCTCTGTGAAAATAAGAGTCACTGGTTACAGCCCTGAGCTTTGCGTTTCAATCATTCAGCCTTTTTACCAGTTTCTGTGTGAGACAGTGGGCAGCAACCAAGAAGCATCACCTTTAGGAAAAGTATCCTCAGAATGCAGGGTCTCGCCATTATATCACTGGCAGATGGTGGATCTCCTGGATTCTGCTGAAGATTCCTCACAAGATCCTGTAGATCAGTGACGAATTGTCCAGAGATAGTGGGATTGTCCACTATTGCATTGAAGAGATCTCTCATCGTTTCTTGAGGAAACTGAAGGAAAGTCAGAACACTTGTATTAATGAGTTGATGTTTACATTTGTAATTACAAATTCATCAGCCAGGCCTGAAAGCCCAGAGAAATGTAGGGCTGGCTTCATGGACACAGATTAAGCTCCGTGCTGCAATTAAGTTTCATAAGGAGAATCTCCATCCATCCATCCATTTTCACCCGCTTATCCGGAGTCAGGTCGCAGTGGCAGCAGGCTAAGCTGGGTACTCCAGGTGTCCCTCCCCCCAACAATGCATTCTAGCTCCTCCTGGGGGATCCCGAGGCATTCCCAGGCCAGGACAGATATATCATCTCTCCAGCGGGTTCTGGGTCTACCTCGGTGTCTCTGCCCAGTTGGACGAGACCGGAAAACCTCCAAAGGGAGGCGCCCAGGAGGCATCCTGATCAAATGTCCAAACCACCTCAATTGGCTCCTTTCAACATGAAGGAGCAGCGGCTCTACTCCGAGCTTCCTCCGCATGTCCGAGCCCCTCACCCTATCTCTAAGGCTGAGCCCGGCCACCCTACAGAAGAAGCTCATTTCGGCCACTTGTATCCGCTATCTCATTCTTTCTGTGAGCTACCCAAAGATTGTGACCATTACTGCTGACGCTGCACCAATCCGCCTGTCGATCTCATGCTCCCTTCTGCCCTCACTCGTGAACAAGACCCCGAGATACTTGAACTCCTTCACTTGGGGCAATGGCTCGTTCCCAACCCAGAGGGAGCAATCCACCGTTTTCCGGCAGAAAACCATGGCCTCGGACTTGGAGGTGCTGACTCTCATCCCGGCCGCTTCACACTCGGCTGCAAACCGCTCCAGTGCGTGCTGAAGGTCACGGTCCGATGAATACGGATGGCTCGTAACAACGGCCCCGGTACCCTATACTCTCACAGTACCCCCGACAGCGTTCCCCGGGGGACACGGTTGAAAGCCTTCTCCAAGTCCACAAAGCACATGTGGACTGGATGGGCAAACTCCCATGACCCCGCCAAGGTAAAGAGCTGGTCCGCTGGTCGACTGTTCCATGACCAGGACGGAAGCCGCATTGCTCCTCCTGAATCCGAGGTACGACCTTCAGTCGGAGCCTCCTTTCCAGCACCCTAGAGTAAACTTTCCCGGGGAGGTTGAGGAGTGTGAGACCCCGATAACTGCATCTTCCACAGAGGACGTGTTGTTCAGGTTCAAGAGCTCCTCAAAGAGCTCTTTCCACCGGCCGACAACCTCCCAAGTCTGGGTCAGCAGTTCTCCTCCCCTGCTGAAAACAGCCTGAGACAAGCCCTGCTTTCCCTTTCTGAGTCATCGGATGGTTCACCAGAACTTCCTCGAGGCCAACCGAAAGTCCTTCTCCATAGCCTCCCCAAACTCCTCCCATACCCGGGTTTTTGCTTCAGCGACTGCCGAAGCCATAGCCCTTCTGGCCACCCGGTACCTGTCTGCTGCTTCAGGGGACCCCCGGGCCAGCCAAACCCAAAAGGCTTCCTTCTTCAGTTTGACGGTGTCCCTCACCACTGGTGTCCACCAGCGGGTTCTTGGGTTGCCGCCCCGATAAGCACCAATGACCTTCTGGCCACAGCTCCTGCTTGCCGCCTCTGCAATGGAGGCTTTGAACATGGCCCACTCGGACTCCATGTCCCCAGCCTCCCCCGGGATGTGTGAGAAGTTCCTCTGGAGGTGGGAGTCGAAGACCTCATGGACGGGGGCCTCCGCCAGAGGTTCCCAGTTCACCCTCACTACACGTTTGGGTTTTGGGTTTGGGTCTGTCCGGCAGCCTCCCCGGCCACTTGATCCAACTCACCACCTGCCGGTGATCAGTTGATCAGTTGACAGCTCTGCTCCTCTCTTCACCTGAGTGTCCAAGACATACGGCTGCAGGTGTGATGATACGACCACAAAGTCGATCTTTGGCGTAAGGTACTCTGGTACCAAGTACCCTTATGAGCTACCCTATGTTCGAACATCGAATCCATGACCAGCACAGAAGTCCAATAACAAAGCACCGCTCGGGTTAAGATCAGGCAGGCCATTCCTCCCAATCACCCCCTTCCAGGTTTCTCTGTTGTTGCCCATGTGAGCGTTGAAGTCGTCCAGCAGAACTATGGAGTCTCTGGGTGGCACCCTTTCCAGAATGCCGCTCAGTGACTCCAAGAAGGCTGGATACTCTGCCGTTTGGTGCATAAGCACAAACAAGAGGCGACCCTCTCGTTCCCTGGGTGGAACTCCAACACAGTGGCGCTCAGCCGGTGGCTTGTGAGTATCCCCACACCCGCCCGGTGCCTCTCACCCTGAGCAAACAGAGCTCAGCCCGTCTCCAGGAGTTTGGTTCCAGAACCAGTGCTGTGCGTGGAGGTGAGCCCAACTATATCTAGTTGGTACCGCTCCTCCTCCCGCAACAGGCTCCAGTTCACCCCACCAGAGAGGTGATGTTCCATGTCCCCAGAACCAGTCTGCAACGTTCCCGTTGGGCAAAGCACCCGACTCCGATGCCAACCCCTGCAGGTGGTGAGCCCACAGGGCGGCGGCCCCACGTGACCCAATTTGGGCTGTGCCCGGCCAGGCCCCATGGGTTAAGGCCCGGCCACCAGACGCTCACCGACGAGCTCCCCTCCCGGGTCTGGCTCCACAAGGTGGCCCCGGTTTCCCTTTTCCGGGCGAGGTAGCTCTGTATTCGGGTGGCCGTGTCATGGAGTCATGAGAATCTCCATTCAAAATGGAATTTAGCCTGTGTCTATGAAACTGGCCCATAATGCATCAGAGGCTGGAGTTTCACTTACCTCAGGCTGAAGCTCGCACAGCTCATAGAGTGCACACCCCAAAGCCCACACGTCACTGTGAAGCACAGAATCTCAATATCACCAAAACAACCAGGTCCTGCACAAACCCACCCAAAGCCCACATGTCACTATGTTGCTTTTAAGTTGATCTGTCACCTCTTTCCCAGTGATCCAATGTTCATTTATACCCGATACCAACTTTTCAATTCAGTTGACATGTCTACTAAATATCCTTTTCTGTTTGCTGTTGAAATATTAACCTAATCGTGACGGGTTTAGCAAACTAGCTAGCTCAGTAACATAAATACAGATACATTTCAGAATACATTTCAAATACAGATACATTTATGATATGCGTATTTATATAAGCAGGTAATCATAAGTGAATTGCATTCAAAAATTGTATTTTTAAATGAAAACGGAAGTCTTGTTAGCTCATTGGGGGGGGGGGGTTGCATTGTTTTGTTATTTAAATATCTAGGTATGTACTGCTGTTCATGATGACGTCTATCTTAACACTCCATGACCTGTATAATTTTTCAGTATTTAACAAGAAATAAAGACCATATTTAAAATGGCATCTAATCCTACACCAGTTTCATCTTTCTTCTCTCTGTTGGAAGTACATGGTACTGCATGTGCTGAAACTTATTTCGGAATAGATCCCATGCATTTTTAAATATGGCAGATCTTTTTTTTTTAAACATCAAAAATTCTACAAGTCCGAGAGGACTTGTTAAGGCAGACATCCTCATGAACGCCAGTACGTACCAAGATACAGTGCCTCCGGAAAGCATTCACAGCGCTTCACTTTTCCCACATTTTGTTACGTTACAGCCTTATTCCAAAATGGAATAAATGAATTTTTTTCCTCCAGATTCTACACACAATACCTCATAATGACAACATAAAAAGTTTTTTTGAGATTTTTGCAAATTTATTAAAAATAAAAAACTAAGAAATCACATGTACATAAGTATTCACAGCCTTTGCCATGAAGCTCAAAATTGAGCTCAGGTGCATCCTGTTTCCACTGATCAACCTTGAGATGTACAGCTTAATTGGAGTCCACCAGTGGTAAATTCAGTTGATTGGACATGCTTTGGAAAGGCACACACCTGTCTATATAAGGTCCCACAGTTGACAGTGCATGTCGGAGCACAAACCAAGCATGAAGTCAAAGGAATTGTCTGTAGACCTCCAAGACAGGATTGTCTCGAGGCACAAATCTGGGGAAGGGTGCTTTGAAGGTCCCAATGAGCACAGTAGTCTCCATTATCCGTAAATGGAAGAAGTTTGGAACCACCAGGACTCTTCCTAGAGCTGGCCATCCGTCTAAACTGAGCAATCGGGGGAGAAGGGCCTTAGTCAGGGAGGTGGCCAAGAACCCGAGGGTCACTCTGTCAGAGCTCCAGCGTTCCTCTGCGGAGAGAGGAGAACCCTCCAGAAGGACAACTATCTCTGCAGCAATCCACCAATCAGGCCTGTATGGTAGAGTGGCCAGATGGAAGCCACTCCTTAGTAAAAGGCACATGGCAGCCCGCCTGGAGTTTGCCAAAAGGCACCTGAAGGACTCAGACCATGAGAAACAAAATTCTCTGGTCTGATGAGACAAAGATTGAACTCTTTGGCGTGAATGCCAGGCGTCATGTTTGGAGGAAACCAGGGACCGCTCATCACCTGGCCAATACCATCCCTACAGTGAAGCATGGTGGTGGCAGCATCATGCTGTGGGGATGTTTTTCAGCGGCAGGAACTGGGAGACTAGTCAGGATTGAGGGAAAGATGAATGCAGCAATGTACAGAGACATCCTGGATGAAAACCTGCTCCAGAGCGCTCTTGACCTCAGACTGGAGTGACGGTTCATCTTTCAGCAGGACAACGACCCTAAGCACACAGCCAAGATATCAAAGGAGTGGCTTCGGGAAAACTCTGTGAATGTCCTTGAGTGACCCAGCCAGAGCCCAGACTTGAATCCAATTGAACATCTCTGGAGAGATCTTAAAATGGCTGTGCACCGATGCTCCCCATCCAATCTGATGGAGCTTGAGAGGTGCTGCAGAGAGGAATGGGCGAAACTGCCCAAAGATAGGTGTGCCAAGCTTGTGGCATCATATTCAAAAAGACTTGAGGCTGTAATTGCTGCCAAAGGTGCATCAACAAAGTATTGAGCAAAGGCTGTGAATACTTATGTACATGTGATTTCTTAGTTTTTTATTTTGAATAAATTTGCAAAAATTTCAAAAAAACTTATTTCATGTTGTCATTATGGGGTGTTGTGTGTAGAATTTTGAGAGAAAAAATTCATTTATTCCATTTTGGAATAAGGCTGTAACATAACAAACTGTGGGAAAAGTGAAGCGCTGTGGATACTTTCCGGATGCACTGTATATAAACTTTAAAAAAGCACTATCAAGTGTTTATAGACACTTATTATTTAATCGTGAAAATACTGGTTTAAGCAGTTGTTTTTAATGTTGTGGCTGATCAGTTTTTGGCTTGTTGTACTTCCATTAACAGAACTTCAATTTCCACTTCAGAGAAGCTTTTTTCTTTTTTTGACTATCTCTTTAAAAATCCAGAATTCCGTATCTGGTGTTTTAGGGGCGTCAATTTATGCTAATCACAAATTTTGTGAACACGCCTTTGATGTACGATTACTTGGTATTCATCATCATACACACGTGGATACAAAAACTTTTGTGTCTATGCGTGTTTCATATATCAAGCTGTTATTTTGCTTCTGATCACACATACATCTGAAAATGGATTTCCAGAAACATTGATAAATTAGGCCATCTGTGTGAAATAATACTTCCTAATATCTGTGTGGAATTTATCCACACAGTCCATTTATTCCCCCTCGTTCTGCTAACCAAACTCACCCTCGAAAAAAAATATGTCCTGGAAAATGGAAGCAATTCCACAATAACTGAATTGAAATGGGCAATGCAGAGCAGACAGTACAAACAGAACAGACATAAGCAGACAGAAAATGTGACACTAAAGCCATAACGAACAGCAAAAAGGAATGAGGGTTCACAGTCATTTTCCTGCTATTATCTTTTAAACTCTGCATTGTGTAGGTGAGAAAGTCTCAATACCAGCAGCAATACAAATGTCCAGAAGCATTCGCAAAGGTTTTTTTTTTATTTATCTTTTTACATATTTCAGAAACTTATAAGCTAATTGTAGAAGTTGTACATATATGTTTTTCATCTTCTTTCAACTGTATAAAACAATGGAACATACCTTTTTAAAATGGTTGCCGTTGCAAAGTTTTCCAAACGAATCCTCTCATATTCTTCAAAGTGTAGATCCTAAATGCAAATGACATTGTGTAAGTTTACAGCAATTCTGTAAGAGCAAATATTACAGACATAGTAAAAAGACTTCACTGTATCTGGGAATAACATAGTTATGGAACCATACTGAGCCATGTTCTGTGAAAAATAGAATAACTGGTTACAGCCCTGAGCTGTATCAATCATTCAGCCATTTTAACTGTTTCTGTGTGAGACAGTGGGCAGCAACCAAGAAGCATCACCTTTAGGAAAAGGATCCTACGAATGCAGGGTCTCGCCATTATATCACTGGCAGAGGGTCGATCTCCTGGATTCTTCTGAAGAAGATCCCTCACAAGATCCCGTAGATCAGTGGAGAATTGTCCAGAGATAGTGGGGCTGGGCTCAGCCACTATAGCTTTGAAGCGGTCCATCATTGACTTGTGTGGAAACTGAAGGAAATTCAGAACACAGTGATATGATGTTAACATTTGTAATTAGGAATTCATCAGCCAGGCCTGAGAGGAGGAATGTAGGACTGGCTTCATGGACACAGATTAAGCTCAGTGCTTCACTAAATTAAGTTTCATATGGAGAATCTCCATTCAAAATGGAATTTATTCTGTGTCTGTGAAACTGGCCCATAATGCATCAGAGGCTGGAGTTTCACTTACCGCAGGCTGAAGCTCGCACAGCTCATAGAGTACACACCCCAAAGCCCACACGTCACTGTGAAGCACAGAATCTCAATATCACCAAAACAACCAGGTCCTGCACAAACCCACCCAAAGCCCACACATCACTATGAAGCACAGAATCTCAATATCACCAAAACAACCAGGTCCTGCACAAACCCACCCAAAGCCCACACGTCACTGTGAAGCACAGAATCTCAATATCACCAAAACAACCAGGACCTGCACAAGCATGAGCATGAAGAGGAGTCCTAGCAGGGCTGCAGTTAGAGGGGACAACACCACAGGACAGACAGACTGGGCATTGGCCCAACATTGGTCACAAGGTTGCTTTTGAGTTGATCTATCACCTCTTTCCCAGTGTTGATTTACATTACATTACATTATTGGCATTTGGCAGACACTCTTATCCAGAGCGACGTACAGTTGATTAGACTAAGCAGGAGACAATCCTCCCCTGGAGCAATGCAGGGTTAAGGGCCTTGCTCAAGGGCCCAACGGCGGTGCAGATCTTATTGTGGCTACACCGGGATTAGAACCACCGACCTTAACCACTACACTACAGGCCGCCCCGATAGGCTAGGCTATCTGCAAAAATACTGTACACATTACTGTGTAACACAGATCAAATTTACTTGAAGAGTTGAAGATATGCAACCTATAAAATAAAGGGTGACACATTTAAGTAAATAGAAGGAAATTATATTTTCTTGTAAAATTGACAAAAATCATCTTGGTTACATTTAAAGTGATATCTCAGATAGCCTACAATGAAAATGTGATATATATTCTGATATACTGCACACAGTGGAGTCTGTGTGTGGAACATAACATAAATAACATAACATAACATAACATAACATAACATAATGGAGAGAACAGGTCATTCAGACCAGTAATGCTCGCCTTTTCCCACCACTAAAGTACCTACTGCTTAGTTGCCTAAAGCTAAATAGTATCTAACACCGTATCAAGCCTGGTCCTGAAAATCCCCAGTGTTTCTGCCTCCACTACATGTCCTGGAAGCTATTCCACACAGTGACCACTCACTGCGTGAAAAAATACTTCCGAATATCTGTAAGGAATTTCTCCTTTGCCAAAGTCCATTTATTCCCCCTCGTTCTGCTAACCCTAGAGTTCACTTTGTTAATTCCTTTAATTAATTAATGTATTGACCCATCTAACCAAGTCTCTATCAGCAATGCCAACATGGAACAGATTCACCTGTGATGAATATTAGACTCTGACACACTAAAGTAGACTGCCTATGTGCTAATGGTCTATCAGAGCCAGCCCATGTTGGGTTAACATCGATGCCACGGTGGAATTCTGTTGCCCCCAATTCTGATGTTGGCCCAACATTGCTTGCTATGTGGTTGGACCCAGGATAGGGGGTGTAACTATTTTTAAAATATACACTCAGGGAGCACTTTGTTAGGTATTTATTACTTATTTTTTAGACTCCTACTGCTGTAGCCTATCCACTTAGAGTTATGATGCATTGTGTGTTCAGAGATGCTCTTCTGCATACCACTGTTGCAATGTGTGGTTATTTGCGTTACTGTCACCTTCCTGTCAGCTTTGATCAGTCTGGCCATTCTCCTCCGACGTCTCTCATAAACAAGGCGTTTCTGTCTGCAGAACTGCTGATCACTGGATTTCTTTTTGTTTTTGCACCATTCTTTGCAAACTCTAGAGGCTAGTATGTGTGAAAATCCCAGGAGATCAGCAGTTTCTGAGATACACAAAGCACCCTGTCTGCCACTAACAATCATTCCACAGTCAAAGTCACTTAGATCACATTTTTTCCCCATTCTGATGTGATGTGAACATTAACTGAAGCTCCTGACCCGTATCTACATGATTGTATGCATTGCACTACTGCCCTCCCCATATATTTTGTCTGGGGCTTGAGAATCCATAGTTGTAGCGCAGCTCAGCAGAAATGAGGTTCTTATCTTTGTGGTCATTCACACTTGGAACTGTAGCTCCCTCTAGGGTCTACAAGTGCACTTGTCCCAGGTTATAGTTATGCACTTTGTTGTATGTCGCTCTGGATCAGACCATCTGCCAAATGCCACAATAGCACAACCTCAAGCAAGGATAAACCAGTGATTTAGAAAATACTGTTATCTTCAGTACTGTACCTTTTCCTTTGGTATGGCTTTCCCTCAACTCTTTCTGGACTCTGGTAATGAAATGTTCCCACATTAGAGTGTGCATAGCTTGAAGATCTGACCAGACCAAACATTTAAGAAGAAAAACAAAAATATTGAAATTAGTGAAGGACACAGGTAGCTGGTCTCGTGTGTCTTTTGTCTTTAGGTTTGGAGAAGGATATGTTTTTGTAAAAATAGAAAAAGATCAAGTCTCTTGAGAATATGAAAAGAACAGCTAATAGACTTTTTAGTTCTAATAAAGCAAGAGGTAATGTAACTGATATATCATTTACAGAAAATGTCCTTGAAAATGGAAGCAATTCACCAATAACTGAATTGAGATGGGCAACACAGAGCAGACAGTACAAACAGAACAGACATAAGCAGACAGAAAATGTGACACTAAAGCCATAACGAAAAGCAAAAAGGAATGAGGGTTTACAGATAGTCATTTTCCTGCTATTATCTTTTAAATTATATTATATTAACTCTGCATTGTGAAGGTGAAAAAGTCTCAATACCAGCAGCAATACAAATGTCCAGAAGCATTCAAAGAGGTTTGATATTTCAGAAACTTATGAGCTGCACTAGAACTTTAGAAGTTGTAGATATGTTTTTCATCTTCTTTCTACTGAATAAAACAATGGAACATACCTTTCAAGGGTTTTTGCCACTCCAAAGTCTCCCAGACGAATCTTCCCATATTTGTCCAAGAATATGTTCTTAATGCAATTGACATTGTGTAAGTTTACAGTAATTCTGTAAGAGCAAATATTACGGACTGTCACGTCCATGCCCCTTTTCCTATTCATTTTCCCTTTTCTATGTTCTCTGTATTCTTACTCCGGTCCTTGTTTTACCTCTCCCCATTACGTGTCTCCGCCCCTCTCTCCTTATATGGATTACCTTCCAGTCTTCTGTTGTTTCTCCTTGTCTCATCTCTTCCTCTTACTGATTATTGTTTAAGTTAATTTGTTAGTATATTTAAGCCTGTCTTTCAGTTCTTGTGGCTAGTTCGTCAGTTATGTTCCCCCTGTGTAATGCTGTGTTCCACTCCGTTCTAGCCTCTGTTTATTCTGTTTAGTCTGTTTATTTTGGTCTGTTCTGTTCTGCTCTGTTTTTGGATTCATGAATTTCTGTTTTGACTCCTGCCTGGCTCTGTGCACTCTCTTCTGGATCACGATTTCTGTACCTCTGCCCTGTTTGGACTGACCATCCGGTTTTTGAACTTTGCCTGTTCTTGGGATCACGTTCTGTCTGCCCCGTTATCTACCTTCGATATTAAACCTGCCATTTTCGTTATCGCTCAGTCTGCACTTGGTTCCTCTGGCCCACATCCCTGATAGAGAGATAGTAAAAACACTTAACTGTATCTCAAGATTACATAGTTATGGAACCATACTGAGTCTCGTACCAAAGTTATATATATATTCATAAATGAATACCTTCAGGAATTTGTGAAATAAAAAGAACAATTTTAAATTTTTATAACACATGAACAATTATTCATGTGTTATAAAATGAAAAAAACATTTTGACATTTATTTGACAGAAACATTGCTACAACAGGCTTGTATGAAATGGAGAAGAGGATTCCTGGAAGACCAGAACTGAATGTTCATTTTCTGAATTGAATTATTGTCTAAAACCAGGGATCTCCCCCAAGGAGGACCATGTGTTTGCTGGTTTTCATTCCAACCAATGAATGCTGCTTTAATTAATTCCAATGAATCATTCAGCCATATGCATTTAACTGCATTAAAGCACAGAATATAAGCAACAGTTTTTAACACAACACATTAAACATTATACAATGTACATTATGTGCAAAGTCACAGCCATAATTTAGCAAGGAAGTAATTATATCTGATATATACTGTAATATACTGTCCAGTGCAGTCGGTGTGTGGAACTCTTAATGCAGCTAAGCATCCCCACAGCACTGCTCACACCGCTATCATGGTTTACACCAGTGTTTACCAACCTTTTACTGAATGTTCTTTCTGGGTTTTAATTAAGGGACATGCATGTCAGTTACATAACAGAACATAAAATAATGGTGATGTTAATCCACTCCAATCAAATCCTCCATGAGTGTAATTTTACTCAACTTAAAGAGATTAAGCATCTTAAGTCTTTCCTCATAACTCTTATCTTTTACGCATGGAGTCAATCTGGTTGCCCTTCTCTGAACCTTTTCCAGCGCATCTATATCTTCATTACAGTGCGTTCTGCAGAACTGCAGACAGTACTCTGTGTGGTCTGATGAGGGTATTGTATAAGGTGACTGTAACTTCCTTAGATTTATACTCAGTACTCTTGGCTATCTATTCTAGCATCCTTTTTTTTTTTTTTTACTGGTACAGCACATTGACTAGTACCTGATCCCTGTGGGACTCCACTTCCCACAATACCCTCCTCCGATAAGGTCCCTCCTACTACTACTCTTTGTGATCTATCCCATAAGCAGTTCTGAAGCCTATTTGTCTGCCCATTCGGACTGCCCTGTTGGTCCTTTAAGACAAGGCAGTTAAATTTAAATGGTATGACGATAGTGATAGATTGTCAATTTAAACCAGTCGAACACACTGCCTATATCTGGTTGTGTGATGTGGTCAGTGTTTATCGCCTCAAAACGGCCTAGGTCAACAGGCAAAGCATGGCACTAATAGGGGTTTGATTTTCACCAGGGGTGATGGTGGGTTTGCTTCACCAAAACCTATGGCCAGCAGGCACCACTGCATAGCAACCTATCATCACTTTCACTGTTACATCATAGCAACGTGTCATTGTTTACATTGTGGTATCATAGCAACCTGCAGCCAGTACCTGTGGCATGATGTCCCTGTGCAGAATGTTGTTCTCGTGCACATGTTGCACAGCACTGCTGATCTCTGCAAACCAGTTCAGGATCTGTGTGAGAAACACAGTTTGCAAGTCATATTTATTTATAAAGCACATTTTAAATCACTACCGTCAACCAAAATGCTGTACAATTTCTAATTACTATATATGTAAATAAGTAATAATATCAAGCTTTATTTATGGAGTGCCAGATACATACATGAAGCTCGCACATATGCCAGCCATGGCGGCTAGTGCTGTTTGAATTAAATGGGAGATGTAACGTTGCAATGAGCTTCACTATAGCCGGGATAGAGTGGGAACGTTGTGTGGAAGATTCCAGTACATCTTCATTTCTCCCAGAAGTGTAATTATTTGCATGGCTGGGTGTTTGTCACAGATGTCACATGAGATTTTTGGCAGTCCCTTTAATTCCTTGTTTCTTTTCTACGATTGTTTTGGAGCATAACTATTCAGAACAAACACACCCTCTTTCCGCAAAAGCAGACTATCATTGCATTTAGGCTACTCATATTTCTTACTAGCGGCAACACTTCAGTCACTAAGGTTGAGCACGTTATTTCGGTCACTAAGGTTGAGCACGTTATTTCAGTCACTACGGTTGAGCACGTTATTTCAGTCACTAAGGTTGAGCACGTTATTTCAGTCACTAAGGTTGAGCATGTTATTTCAGTCACTAAGGTTGAGCACGTTATTTCAGTCACTAAGGTTGAGCACGTTATTTCAGTCACTAAGGTTGAGCACGTTATTTCAGTCACTAAGGTTGAGCACGTTATTTCAGTCACTAAGGTTGAGCACGTTATTTCAGTCACTAAGGTTGAGCACGTTATTTCAGTCACTACGGTTGAGCACGTTATTTCAGTCACTAAGGTTGAGCATGTTATTTCAGTCACTAAGGTTGAGCATGTTATTTCAGTCACTACGGTTGAGCACGTTATTTCAGTCACTAAGGTTGAGCACGTTATTTCAGTCACTAAGGTTGAGCACGTTATTTCAGTCACTATGGTTGAGCACGTTATTTCAGTCACTAAGCTTGAGCACGTTATTTCAGTCACTAAGGTTGAGCATGTTATTTCAGTCACTAAGGTTGAGCACGTTATTTCAGTCACTAAGGTTGAGCACGTTATTTCAGTCACTAAGGTTGAGCACGTTATTTCAGTCACTAAGGTTGAGCACGTTATTTCAGTCACTAAGGTTGAGCACGTTATTTCAGTCACTACGGTTGAGCATGTTATTTCAGTCACTAAGGTTGAGCACATTATTTCAGTCACTAAGGTTGAGCACGTTATTTCAGTCACTAAGATTGAGCACGTTATTTCAGTCACTAAGGTTGAGCATGTTATTTCAGTCACTAAGGTTGAGCACGTTATTTCAGTCACTAAGGTTGACCACGTTATTTCAGTCACTAAGGTTGAGCACGTTATTTCAGTCACTAAGGTTGAGCACGTTATTTCAGTCACTAAGGTTGAGCACGTTATTTCAGTCACTAAGGTTGAGCACGTTATTTCAGTCACTACGGTTGAGCACGTTATTTCAGTCACTACGGTTGAGCACGTTATTTCAGTCACTAAGGTTGAGCACGTTATTTCAGTCACTAAGGTTGAGCACGTTATTTCAGTCACTAAGGTTGAGTATGTTATTTCAGTCACTAAGGTTGAGCATGTTATTTCAGTCACTAAGGTTGAGCATGTTATTTCAGTCACTACGGTTGAGCATGTTATTTCAGTCACTAAGGTTGAGCACGTTATTTCAGTCACTAAGGTTGAGCACGTTATTTCAGTCACTATGGTTGAGCACGTTATTTCAGTCACTAAGCTTGAGCATGTTATTTCAGTCACTACGGTTGAGCACGTTATTTCAGTCACTAAGGTTGAGCACGTTATTTCAGTCACTAAGGTTGAGCACGTTATTTCAGTCACTATGGTTGAGCACGTTATTTCAGTCACTAAGGTTGAGCACGTTATTTCAGTCACTAAGGTTGAGCACGTTATTTCAGTCACTAAGGTTGAGCACGTTATTTCAGTCACTAAGGTTGAGCACGTTATTTCAGTCACTAAGGTTGAGCACGTTATTTCAGTCACTACGGTTGAGCATGTTATTTCAGTCACTAAGGTTGAGCACATTATTTCAGTCACTAAGGTTGAGCACGTTATTTCAGTCACTAAGATTGAGCACGTTATTTCAGTCACTAAGGTTGAGCATGTTATTTCAGTCACTAAGGTTGAGCACGTTATTTCAGTCACTAAGGTTGACCACGTTATTTCAGTCACTAAGGTTGAGCACGTTATTTCAGTCACTAAGGTTGAGCACGTTATTTCAGTCACTAAGGTTGAGCACGTTATTTCAGTCACTAAGGTTGAGCACGTTATTTCAGTCACTACGGTTGAGCACGTTATTTCAGTCACTACGGTTGAGCACGTTATTTCAGTCACTAAGGTTGAGCACGTTATTTCAGTCACTAAGGTTGAGCACGTTATTTCAGTCACTAAGGTTGAGTATGTTATTTCAGTCACTAAGGTTGAGCATGTTATTTCAGTCACTAAGGTTGAGCATGTTATTTCAGTCACTACGGTTGAGCATGTTATTTCAGTCACTAAGGTTGAGCACGTTATTTCAGTCACTAAGGTTGAGCACGTTATTTCAGTCACTATGGTTGAGCACGTTATTTCAGTCACTAAGCTTGAGCACGTTATTTCAGTCACTAAGGTTGAGCACGTTATTTCAGTCACTAAGGTTGAGCACGTTATTTCAGTCACTACGGTTGAGCACGTTATTTCAGTCACTAAGGTTGAGCACGTTATTTCAGTCACTAAGGTTGAGCACGTTATTTCAGTCACTAAGGTTGAGCACGTTATTTCAGTCACTAAGGTTGAGCATGTTATTTCAGTCACTAAGGTTGAGCACGTTATTTCAGTCACTAAGGTTGAGCACGTTATTTCAGTCACTAAGGTTGAGCACGTTATTTCAGTCACTAAGGTTGAGCACGTTATTTCAGTCACTATGGTTGAGCACGTTATTTCAGTCACTAAGGTTGAGCACGTTATTTCAGTCACTAAGGTTGAGCACGTTATTTCATTCACTAAGGTTGAGCACGTTATTTCAGTCACTATGGTTGAGCACGTTATTTCAGTCACTAAGGTTGAGCACGTTATTTCAGTCACTAAGGTTGAGCACGTTATTTCAGTCACTAAGGTTGAGCACGTTATTTCAGTCACTAAGGTTGAGCACGTTATTTCAGTCACTACGGTTGAGCACGTTATTTCAGTCACTAAGGTTGAGCACGTTATTTCAGTCACTAAGGTTGAGCACGTTATTTCAGTCACTACGGTTGAGCACGTTATTTCAGTCACTAAGGTTGAGCACGTTATTTCAGTCACTAAGGTTGAGCACGTTATTTCATTCACTAAGGTTGAGCACGTTATTTCAGTCACTAAGGTTGAGCACGTTATTTCAGTCACTAAGGTTGAGCACGTTATTTCAGTCACTAAGGTTGAGCACGTTATTTCAGTCACTACGGTTGAGCTCGTTATTTCAGTCACTAAGGTTGAGCACGTTATTTCAGTCACTAAGGTTGAGCACGTTATTTCAGTCACTACGGTTGAGCACGTTATTTCAGTCACTACGGTTGAGCACGTTATTTCAGTCACTAAGGTTGAGCACGTTATTTCAGTCACTAAGGTTGAGCACGTTATTTCAGTCACTAAGGTTGAGCACGTTATTTCAGTCACTAAGGTTGAGCACGTTATTTCAGTCACTAAGGTTGAGCACGTTATTTCAGTCACTAAGGTTGAGCACGTTATTTCAGTCACTAAGGTTGAGCACGTTATTTCAGTCACTACGGTTGAGCACGTTATTTCAGTCACTAAGGTTGAGCATGTTATTTCAGTCACTAAGGTTGAGCACGTTATTTCAGTCACTACGGTTGAGCACGTTATTTCAGTCACTATGGTTGAGCACCTTATTTCAGTCACTAAGGTTGAGCACGTTATTTCAGTCACTAAGGTTGAGCACGTTATTTCAGTCACTAAGGTTGAGCTCGTTATTTCAGTCACTAAGGTTGAGCACGTTATTTCAGTCACTAAGGTTGAGCACGTTATTTCAGTCACTAAGGTTGAGCACGTTATTTCAGTCACTACGGTTGAGCACGTTATTTCAGTCACTAAGGTTGAGCACGTTATTTCAGTCACTGAGGTTGAGCACGTTATTTCAGTCACTAAGGTTGAGCACGTTATTTCAGTCACTAAGTTTGAGCACGTTATTTCAGTCACTATGGTTGAGCACGTTATTTCAGTCACTAAGGTTGAGCACGTTATTTCAGTCACTAAGGTTGAGCACGTTATTTCAGTCACTACGGTTGAGCACGTTATTTCAGTCACTACGGTTGAGCACGTTATTTCAGTCACTAAGGTTGAGCGCGTTGTTTCAGTCACTAAGGTTGAGCGCGTTATTTCAGTCACTAAGGTTGAGCGCGTTATTTCAGTCACTAAGGTTGAGCACGTTATTTCAGTCACTACGGTTGAGCACGTTATTTCAGTCACTAAGGTTGAGCACGTTATTTCAGTCACTATGGTTGAGCACGTTATTTCAGTTACTAAGGTTGAGCACGTTGTTTCAGTCACTAAGGTTGAGCGCGTTATTTCAGTCACTAAGGTTGAGCACGTTATTTCAGTCACGAAGGTTGAGCATGTTATTTCAGTCACTTCCAATTTCTATGCATGAGATATTGTTTCATTTCATAGATTCTTTTGTAAATATTTTCTGCAACAAACACCCAGTCTTAATTATTGTTTGGCAGTAAGCATTCATTCATATTTACGATTAATAATCAGTTTGATTTCTTGCAGTGGGGGTTGAAGCCTAGATCTGTGTTTCGCACCCCACTTTATGCCTGCGCTATAGAGGCAGAGAAATTTCACAAACCCTTGTTAATTGCATGAACTTTAGTAAATTCATCAGAATACATAATCAGTCATAATCACTTATAATAATAAAATTCCAAGCAACCAGCACAATCAACATAAACTGCATACAGACAACATTTAAAGAGCAGTACAGCAGTGCATAAGCACAAGGCAAAAAAAAGCCTACATCAGGAAAGCTATAGCTAGCTAAAGGCTAAAGTGAAGAGATACGTTTTTAGCTTTCTTGTAAAAATATTTAGGGAGTTGGCTTCCATGATATCTCTAGGTAGTGTTTCATAGCTTTGGGGGCATAATTGACAAAGGCTGCTTTTTCTTTCAGCTGCTGCTGGGAACCTCCAATAAACCAGCAGTAGATGATTGCAGTGTTCTTGAGGGCAAATAGTGGTACAATTAGTTAAATAAGGGAGTTAACAATGTAGCTTGGTCCTAGCCCATTTAGCGCTTTGTATATAAGAAGGTTGAGTCTAAGTGTTTCAGGATGCCAGTGTAGCGCAGCTAAAACTGGACTATCTGACTTGCTGATATCATCTGTGTTAATATCGTTAGAAATACTGGCTCTAATTGAAGTTATTTTATTATTGAAGAACAAAGCAAGTTCATCATATTTTAATGTGTGAATTTGTTTCGTGGGGTTTTCGTGCCGAATACACACTTACACTCTACCTGTTTGTGGTGTGGTGTTTTTGCAGGAGACAAAGGAGTGGAGTGTTTTTCGTGCTATTAAGTCGGATGCTAATATTAGTTACATTACATTAATGACATTTGGCAGACACTCTTATACAGGGCAATGCAGTTGATTAGACTAAGCAGGAGACAATCTTCCCCTGGAGCAATGCGGGGTAAGGGGCCCAAGGGCCCAACGGCTGTGCGGATCTTATTGTGGCTACACCAGGATTAGAACCACTGACCTTGCGTGCCCCAGTCATATACCTTAACCACTACACACAAAAAAACAGATTATAAACGCGGTAAGTGGATTTGCTTTTAAGGTAAAAAAATCTTTGTTGCCAGTCGGGGTTTCCCTCTTGGAAGCAATGCGGGCATTGCTGGGCTGAACGGCCTGTTCTCGCCATTACCTAATGTTATGTTAATCTGTGGTGGGGTAGGCGGGTGCGTAGCTGAGGTGTGTTTCCCGAAGCCTTCTTAATGCTACGTTGTTTGTAAGTTGTACCTTAAGCTCTACCTTAACGTTTCAGCGTGTTTCCCAAAATGTTCTTAGCTAAGTATAGCTTCTGTACGTCGTACTTTCGTAAGGTTGGTCTGGACCACTCTTAGCTATACCTTATCGATGTTGTCAGCTCACTCCGCTAGTGGCCACCACTGTTACGACCGCAAGCCTCTGAAATCAGTTGTTGTACTCACAAGCCACTGGCTGAGTGCCACTGTGTTGGAGTTTCACCAGGGTAATGAGAGGGTCACCTCTCTGCGACTACGTGTCGCTGGGGGGAAAGCTTATGCACCAAACTACGTGTCGCTGGGGGGAATGCTTATGCACCAAAAAGCAGCTCAGAGTATTCTGCCTTCTTGGAGTCACTGGGCGGCATCCTGGAAAGGGTGCCGCCCGGAGACTCCATAGTTCTACTGGGCGACTTCAATGCTTATGTGGGCAACGACGGAGAAACCTGGAAGGGGCTGATTGGGAGGAATGGCCTGCCTGATCTTAACCGGCGGTGACTTGTTATTGGACTTCTGTGCTGGTCATGGATTGTCCATAATGAACACCATGTTCGAACATATAGTAGCTCATAAGGGTATTTGGTACCAGAGCATCTTAGGCCAAAGATCGATGATCGACTTGGTGGTCATATCATCAGACCTGCAGCCGTATGTCTTGGACACTTGGTGAAGAGAGGAGCAAAGCTGTCAACTGATCACCACCTGGTGGTGAGTTGGATCAAGTGGCTGGGGAGGCTGCCGGACAGACCCGGTAAACCCAAACGTGTAGTGAAGGTGAACTGGAAACGTCTGGAGGAGGCCCCCATCCGCAAGGTCTTCAACTCCCACCTCCAGAGGAACTTCTCACGCATCCCAGGGGAGGCTGGGGACATGGAGTCTGCGTGGGCCATGTTCAAAGCCTCCATTGCAGAGGCGGCAAGCAGGAGCTGTGGCCAGAAGGTCAATGGTGCCTGTCGGGGCGGCAACCTAAGAACCCGCTGGTGGACAGGAAGGAGGAGGCTTTTCGGGCTTGGCTGGCCCGGGGGTCCCCTGAAGCAAAAACCTGGGTATGGGAGGAGTTTGGGGAGGCTATGGAGAAGGACTTTCGGTTGGCCTCGAGGAAGTTCTGGCAAACCATCCAACGACTCAGAAAGGGAAAGCAGGGCTTGTCTCAGGTTGTTTTCAGCAGGGGAGGAGAACTGCTGACCCGGACTGGGGATGTTGTCGGCCGGTGGAAAGAGCACTTCGAGGAGCTCCTGAACCCAAACAGCACGTCCTCTGTGGAAGAGGCAGAGCCTGAAGACTGCACCTATATCCCTGGCGGAAGTTGCTGAGGTAGTCAAAAAGCTCCTCATTGGCAGGTGTGGATGAGATTCACCCTGAGATGCTGAAGGCTCTGGACATTGTTGGGCTGTCTTGGCTGACACGCTGTCGTGAGCCACGGACCCCTTGCCGAGCTCAGACCTCACGTTCCCACGAGCAGTACCTCACCATGAGGTGTCTCGGGGACGAACTCAAGTACTCCGAACGTCCTGGAGCCCTGGTAAGTTCTACTGAACTTCCAGCCCAGTCTCGAAGTGAAGGGTGTGATGCAAATCTGGTAATCGATGTCCTGTATTCAATGTATTCCTCTAAAGAATCTTTATCACATATGATTATAGTAAGATATACTTTATTATAATCAATCAAAAGAATAGAGTTGTACAGATTACAGTGTACATATCATCTTTTGCAGTTTGCTAATCACATGCAAGTTACATATACCCCTCTTAGCTCTTTCTAAATTACCTTTTCACCACGATGTTTAAAAATCAAGGTACACCCTTCCTATATCCATCCTCCTCTTTGGCCTTTACCTTATCTTATGGCTCCCCCTTCACGGAGATAAAAGCTACTGAACTTCCATTAATACAATGGGTACGAACACCCCTAAAGTCTACTACTTATTTATATCGTATATAGTATCTTTCTAAAAAATAAAAGACATAAAAATAAAAGGAAACTTATAATGTATTACTTCTATGTATTACTTTTCCTACTTCTACAAGTAATATAGATTATAATTACCACTCATGCCCTAAATATAGCCATCTCGTTTTCTGCGGGATTTGATCCCTCCTCCTTGCTGTTGATGAGCTCTTTGAACAGCTGCATTGGTTTGGGAATCTGGGGCAGGATCAGGACCCAGACTTTCGAAAGACGTGACTTTGCACTTCGTACTTCTCCTGCCTGTTGTCTGGGATGTGCACTGGTATTTCTTCGAACACGTCGGGGGTTTTGCAGTGCAGTCGCAGCATATGCCTCTCCTCACTGACACTGAGGTTAGGGGGGGAGGCTTCAGGTTCTTGCGTGGGTCCAGCAGGAAGGTGTTCTGTAGCGTGGAGGAACCCCGCGTCCCGTCTGTTGGCCTCCAGGTGCAGTTCACGGCTCCAAGCATGTTGTAAAAGCCCTTTAACTCTTTCACCAGCTTTTCTGTATGATGAGGGATGCACGTGAACCCCTCTTCGACATCAGTCCTGCTGTCACAACTCTTGGGCTGAGTCCGCACCGCGTACGTCACTCCTCTCTCCATATCCATATCCTGGAGTGGCGCGCAGAGGGAGCGCGCCACTCCAGCTTGACTACAGCTGTCTTGTGTTGCTCTCTCTTCACCAGCTCGTAGATATCTTCTGAAGCCAAATTCTGGGATCCTGCTCTAAGGTCTAAAAACTTATCCCTTATATATCTTTTTTGCATACAAAAGTGTACCTTTTTTGATAAGAAATGCCCCCATTATGTCAAGCGGGAAGACATTTATCTTTTATATAACCTGTTTTTTAATGACCATATTAATTATTTCTGTTTTTCCAATTGTCATTTTCTCATACCTCAAAAGAACTGTCCCCAATATTTTATTTCATGGGCCCCTCTGGTTTGGGAATTTCCCCCATCTTAATATATGAGTGGAAAAACACTAGCCCTTATGTTGTTTTTAATGAACCTATTCATCACTGGTGTCTGTGTCAGTTTCATAATCTCTCCTTGACTTCCTCCAAACTTTGATTTCATGTAAGCCAGACGTTAAAGCCTGCCACCATCCCAACACCCTCTTTAGGTGCCCCTTTTTGTGGCGCCTTAAGGGGTCTACAAAGGTCATCCAGCTAATAGCTGAGTGTAATTCATCATTCAACTCCTCTATAGTCAGTCCTTTAAATCTATTCAATAAATTATTTGTGTTATCCTCAGAGAGGCCCGTGAAGCCTCTTAATTTTCTTTCGGTATTGACGTCCATGCCATTTTCCTTATCTCTTTTACATTTTTCAATCTCCTCCTGCTCTTTGATTTCCCAATTATTTTCATTGTCTTTCTCATCCTGTTTTTTTAACCAGGCCTTGTGCTCCTCCCCTGTAGGAGCCAGCCCACACGTGTCAACCAAGTATGTTATCACATCTATCGTCTCCTTGAATGCAAAACTCCCTGGGTCCCCAATTTTCCGTTCTGCGTGTTCAGCCCCTTCCATGGTCATGCTAGAACACATTCTACGCATGGCCTCAGTCAGGCCTTTAGCCTTGCTCTCTAAAACCCTGAATCTAAGTCCTCTGACTTCAGACTCCTCAGTATCCATATACGGTTGTACATTTATTTTATACCATATACTTTTCCTCTTACGGGAGCTTTTACTCCTACCCCATTGGCGTGTGCGAGGGGTTAACAATGCATTCCTGCTTAACCCATCTTCTGTCAATCTCTCATCAGGAGGGCCTAGGGCCGGGTCCTCGACAACGCCTCTTCAGTGTCGCGTGGAGGTCGGGGACAGTACCTGTAGAGTGGCAGACCGGGGTGGTGGTCCCCATTTTCAAGAAGGGGGACCGGAGGGTGTGCTCCAATTATCAGGGTATCACGCTCCTCAGCCTCCCTGGGAAAGTTTACTCTAGGGTGAAGGAAAGGAGGCTCCGACCAACGGTTGAACCTTGGATTCAGGAGGAGCAATATGGCTTCCATCCGGGTCGTGGAACAGTGGACCAGCTCTTTACCTTGGCGGGGTTGCTGGGAGTTTGCCCATCCAGTCCACATGTGCTTTGTGGACTCGGAGAAGGCTTTCGACCGTGTCCCCCGGGGAACCCGGTGGGGTGTACTGCGGGAGTATGGGGTACCGGCGCCGTTGTAACGAGCCATCCGGTCCGTGTATAACCAAAGTGAGAGCTGTGTCCGCATCCTCGGCACAAAGTCAAGCACGTTTCCAGTGGGTGTGGGACTCTGCCAATGTTGCCCCTTGTCACCGGTCCTGTTTGTAATATTCATGGACAGGATCTCAAGGCGCAGCTGAGGTGAGGAGAGTGTCAGGTTTGGTGACCTCAGAATTGCTTCTCTACTTTTTGCGGATGACGTGGTTCTGCTGGATTCATGGGACCTTCAGCACGCACTGGAACGAGAGGGTCGCCTCTTGTTTGTGCTTATGCACCAAACGGCAGAGTATCCAGCCTTCTTGGAGTCACTGAGCGGCATTCTGGAAAGGGTGCCACCCAGAGACTCCATAGTTCTGCTGGATGACTTCAACGCTCACATGGGCAACAACAGAGAAACCTGGAAGGGGGTGATTGGGAGGAATGGCCTGCCTGATCTTAACCCGAGCGGTGCTTTGTTATTGGACTTCTGTGCTGGTCATGGACATGGAGTCCGAGTGGGCCATGTTCAAAGCCTCCATTGCAGAGGCGGCAAGCAGGAGCTGTGGCCAGAAGGTCATTGGTGCTTATCGGGGCGGCAACCCAAGAACCCGCTGGTGGACACCAGCAGTGAGGGACACCGTCAAACTGAAGAAGGAAGCCTTTTGGGTTTGGCTGGCCCGGGGGTCCCCTGAAGCAGCAGACAGGTACCGGGTGGCCAGAAGGACTTTGGCTTCGGCAGTCGCTGAAGCAAAAACCCGGGTATGGGAGGAGTTTGGGGAGGCTATGGAGAAGGACTTTCGGTTGGCCTCGAGGAAGTTCTGGTGAACCATCCGATGACTCAGAAAGGGAAAGCAGGGCTTGTCTCAGGCTGTTTTCAGCAGGGGAGGAGAACTGCTGACCCGGACTTGGGAATGTTGTCGGCCGGTGGAAAGAGCATTTTCAGGAGCTCTTGAACCTGAACAACACATTCTCTGTGGAAGATGCAGTTATCGGGGTCTCACACTCCTCAACCTCCCCGGGAAAGTTTACTCTAGGGTGCTGGAAAGGAGTCTCCGACTGAAGGTCGAACCTCGGATTCAGGAGGAGCAATGTGGCTTCCGTCCTGGTCATGGAACAGTCGACCAGCTCTTTACCTTGGCGGGGTTACTGGCGGGGTCATGGGAGTTTGCCCATCCAGTCCACATGTGCTTTGTGGACTTGGAGAAGGCTTTCAACCGTGTCCCCCGGGGAACGCTGTCGGGGGTACTGTGAGAGTATAGGGTACCGGGGCCGTTGTTACGAGCCATCCGTATTCATCGGACCGTGACCTTCAGCACGCACTGGAGCGGTTTGCAGCAGAGTGTGAAGCGGCCGGGATGAGAGTCAGCACCTCCAAGTCCGAGGCCATGGTTTTCTGCCAGAAAATGGTGGATTGCTCCCTCTGGGTTGGGAACGAGCCATTGCCCCAAGTGAAGGAGTTCAAGTATCTCAGGGTCTTGTTCACGAGTGAGGGTAGAAGGGAGTGTGAGATTGACAGGCGGATCGTTGCACCAGACCGTCATGGTGAATAGACCGGTCGATCTACATCCCAACCCTCACCTATGGTCACAAGCTTTGGGGATTGACCGAAATCAGCTTTCTCCGTAGGGTGGCCGGGCTCAGCCTTAGAGATAGGGTGAGGAGCTCGGACATCCGGAGGGAGCTCGGAGTAGAGCCGCTGCTCCTTTGCGTCAAAAGGAGCCAATTGAGGTGGTTCGGGCATCTGATCAGGATGCCTCCCGGGCACCTCCCTTTGGAGGTTTTCCGGGCTCGTCCAACTGGGCGGAGACCCCGAAGTAGACCCAGAACCCGCTGGAGAGATTATATATCTCTCCTGGCCTGGGAACACCTTGGGATCCCCCAGGAGGAGCTGGAATGCATTGCTGGGGAGAGGGACGCCTGACATACCCAGCTTAGCTTACTGCCACCGCGACCTGACTCCGGATAAGTGGATGAAGATGGATGGATGATATTCATAAACTGACGATTTCCCACTCCCTCTGGTGGGCTGGTGTGATGTTTAACCATAGTTCTGTTTTGTTGGACACCGTAGTCCTAAAACTGGAAAATAATGTTTGTTTATTCAGCACCACGTCCTCTAACAATATCTACATTTCGTTTGCTGTGAATCTGTGGGACTGCTTCTTTGTTTTTTTTCACCATAGCTTATGTTGTTTTCATGTTGGTATGTTTTACTTGTTGGTGCGCTTTTATTGAAAACATCATTTAATCAGAGAAAATTGTGAATTACACCAGTAATGTGATGGTGCTTCTGACAAATCAACCCTGATTGAAAAGTCATTTAAGGCACTATGATTTGAAAATATTGTAAATAAAATAAATAAAACATGACATGCCAAAGATGGCATACCCACATCACTAACCGTATACAATTTGGCGAAAATTATATATACGGTTGGATAATTTAGTTTGTAAGTTTTTTATTCTATTAATACGTTCCCACCAGTCATGATAAATGCAAGTATTCCTGCAGTGTTTTATTCATAAATAACACTACTTTCTCTCATAACGCACTCAAACAGGCGCTGTATGGAGTGCATAATCGATCTTAGAGCGAGTTGATCGGCCTAGGAACGTTGCACGTAGAAGCTGTCCCTTAAGCAACCGCCTAAGTGATAGTTTGAGGAACACACATAGAAAAGTAAACAGCTTTAGTAAAGTATACCTTAGAGAGTCTTCATAAAGAGAGACACCATTATCGGGAAACGCACCCCTGGTCAAGAGTGGATAATAATATTCTAGAGTTCCCCGTGTTCTCTGGAGTAATTTTGGAAAAGTCATGGTAATCGCCAGACGTATTGCTGTTATAGGTGTCATGGCGTCTTTATTATAGTGAACACTGAGCCCATCTTTTCTCCCATTTTCTTTCTGTTGCCCGACAGATTCTCTTGATCTCAGTAACACTGTTATCATTTAACCATGGGAAATTCCCTTTTACTCTTAGGTTGACATCAAAAAACACAATGATAAGATTGTGAAGTGGACCCTGTCTCACCAAAATGCAAAAGAAAAAGCAGAAAGCATAAAGCATGCCCGCACTGCACAGACCCGGGAGAAAAGGCTGAAAAACTGTGAAAAAAACAAACAAATGACACAGTACCACAATAAAAATACATAAAGTTACAACAAAAACAAACACAGACCGTTCTGATGGGGAATTAAAAGCAATGGAACAGCAGTCAGACTGCTGCAGTACTTTGAATCAGCAGCAGAGGCAGTGATGAGCACTGGAGCGTGATTAACTGGCCGTTCCAAACAGGGAGAAAAAGAGGAAGAGAACCTTCATAAAAATAAGCATTTACTGGCTTACCTGATCTTCTGTGAAATATCCACCAGTATCTTTATGCTTTTGAATTTCCTGAGAAAGATCACCACCCTCGCAATACTCCATAACTATGTACAGATTCATAATATCTGTAAAGAGAGAATAATTTCCATAGGTTTAGTATTCTCAAAATAAGCAACAGAGAATGAATTGACAGTGTAGTTGATAAGGCATTAATAAAGACATAATTACCCTCTGTGCCTGTGATGGCCAGGTGCTCTACTCTAACACTAGTGTTTATCACTGTATGACACTGCTCCGTCTCTGGCCAGCAATCATTTCATTTTACTCATATTTTGAGTCTAACTTAAGGCCTGTGCACAATATTATGATATATTTAGCTGTTTGCCTAAAATGAGGGTCCAAATAAAGAAATATGATCAACTGTGAAAATGATCTGATACTTATATGAAAGCCACAATTTACTGTGCAAAAGTTTGTGTTTGTTGCATCTCAAAGTAAACACAACCTCTGCAGAGTACACATTTAAATAGAGCACATTTCTGCACATTTTAATTCAGAATGACTTTATATTTGCTGAATTGAACAGATTAAAAACAATAAAGTTGTAAATGTGGCATGTGTAATAGTTTAGGCACCCTTCAACTTGAACCATTAATACTTTTTTAAAAAGGTCTCAAAAGTTACTTGATTTCTTCAGAGCTTAGTAAATTTGAAATACTTAGTAAAAACAAGTGCTGTCAACTGATTATACAATAATTTAACTCTTTGGCCACAACCACCAAAGAGGGGAAACATTTGGAGAAAAGAAGACCTTGCTACCGATTAACATAGGGGAGGATCTATTGTGCTTTGCTAGTGGTGCAGGAAATATTCTGTGGGTGAAAGTAAGATTTCATGTAGCTATCAACCGATCTTAGAAGCAAATGTTCTTGTGTCTGTGAAGATAATGATGCCGTAAAGTCTTTGCTTATTTCAGAAAAATCCAAACAAAGATGCAAAACATATCTCAATAATACAATATTTCGGCAAGGAAGTGTAGGAAAACCTAAAGCATGGATAGAAAAATTCTTATCTGGCTACTAGAAATGTGGTGATTTCTGCCAGAGTAGCCTACTGACAGCATGCCCAAAACATTTCACATTCAGCAAATACAATGTACTTGTGTGGTGAATTTGACTATTATACCCTTTCTGTAGGTCCCTACACTATCATACCCTTTCTGTAGGCCCCTACACTATCATACCCTTTCTGTAGGCCCCTACACTATCATACCCTTTCTGTAGGCCCCTACACTATCATACCCTTTCTGTAGGCCCCTACACTATCATACCCTTTCTGTAGGCCCCTACACTATCATACCCTTTCTGTAGACCCCTACACTATCATACCCTTTCTGTAGGCCCCTACACTATCATACCCTTTCTGTAGGCCCCTACACTATCGTACCCTTTCTGTAGGCCCCTACACTATCATACCCTTTCTGTAGGGCCATACACTATCATACCCTTTCTGTAGGCCCCTACACTATCATACCCTTTCTGTAGGCCCCTACACTATCGTACCCTTTCTGTAGACCCCTACACTATCGTACCCTTTCTGTAGGCCCCTACACTATCATACCCTTTCTGTAGACCCCTACACTATCATACCCTTTCTGTAGGCCCCTACACTATCATACCCTTTCTGTAGGCCCCTACACTATCATACCCTTTCTGTAGACCCCTACACTATCATACCCTTTCTGTAGGCCCCTACACTATCATACCCTTTCTGTAGGCCCCTACACTATCATACCCTTTCTGTAGGCCCCTACACTATCATACCCTTTCTGTAGGCCCCTACACTATCATACCCTTTCTGTAGGCCCCTACACTATCATACCCTTTCTGTAGGCCCCTACACTATCATACCCTTTCTGTAGTCCCCTACACTATCATACCCTTTCTGTAGGCCCCTACACTATCATACCCTACTGTAGGCCCCTACACTATCATACCCTTTCTGTAGGCCCCTACACTATCATACCCTTTCTGTAGGCCCCTACACTATCATACCCTTTCTGTAGTCCCCTACACTATCATACCCTTTCTGTAGGCCCCTACACTATCGTACCCTTTCTGTAGGCCCCTACACTATCATACCCTTTCTGTAGGCCCCTACACTATCATACCCTTTCTGTAGGCCCCCACACTATTGTACCTTTTTTTTCTGTCAGTAAAGAGGAAGCAGGAGTCAGGAATGTTCTCCAAAACTTCTGCATTTACTTTTAATTTTAGAAGTGCCACAGTAATATGGGTGATAACTGAATGCATGTTTAGTTATTAAGTAAATAATACATTATAATTACACACAAATTGTTTTTTAAAAATCTGTGAATTGTCTTATTGCTACCTTCAAAAGAGTCGTTGTACTCCACAATGAATGGGTGTTTCAACGCTTTAAGTGCAGCCACTTCATGGATCACAGATTCCTGAAAATGCAAAAACATTAAACTGTATTGAAGTTCACTTCAGATTTACAGCTGGCTCAGTAATTATTGGCACCCTTGACATACACATACAAAAACACTGTAAAGATTCATTATTCTCAATGCTTTATCAGTAAAATGCTTGTACAAGTATGTTGTGTGACAAACTCCTTCAGGTTGAGCAGTAAGAACAGTAATATTATATAAGGTAATAGTAAATAAGTAATAGGGGAAAAGTACTGTGCAAAAGTAAATGATGAGGAGGTAGGTAGGTAGGTAGGCCCCATGATGGTGGAATGACCTCCCTGTGGAGTCTCTGGAATGACCTGCCTGTGGAGTCTCTGGAATGACCTCCCTGTGGAGTCTGTTATGTCCCTAAGCATTTTTGTATTCTTGCTGTGCTGTCATTTTTCAGACAGTCCAGCTGCTCGTCTGGTCTTCAACCTTCCCAAATACTCACACGTCACCCGCCCGGTTTACTTCCCTCCACTGGCTGCCTGTCATGGCTCGCATCAAATTCAAAACATTGGTGCTAGCCTTCCAAGCAGTTAAGGGGTCTTCCCCAGCTTACCTACAAAAAATCATCAGACCCTACACCCCTGCCAGACCTCTTCGTTCAGCCTCCACAGGCCGCTTGGCACCTCCCCCTCTCCGAACCTCCACTTCACGCTCACGACTACTGTCTGTTCTGCCTCCACGGTGGTGGAACGAACTCCCTGTTGAGCTCAGAACTGTAGAATCTCTCCCCACCTTCAAGCGCAAACTGAAGACGCACCTCTTCAAGCAGCACCTCTCCCCGTCCCTCCCTACCTCCCTGTGAACCTTAATTGTTGTCTTTGTGATTTACTTTGTGTTTCGGTATTTTTGGTTGGCTAGGTAAGCAGTGTTTGGATAGTTAAGTTTGGTCACTTTTGCTTTGTTGTTTGTTTGTTTATTTGTTCGTTTAAAAAAAATAATAATAATAATTCAAATAGGCCCTGGTCCTTATCTTTGTTGTGCAGGTAGCAGTTGAAATTGTACTTCCCTGTAGGGTCTTTTAGCGCACTTATCCCTGGTTATGGGTATGCACTTTGTTGTACGTTGCTCTGGATAAGAGCGTCTGTCAAATGCCATTAATGTAATGTAATGTAATGTAATGAGGCTTAATTGCTGTTTTACTGCTTGAGCCTGATTGACGTCACTCCAGGTTGGCTCTCTTTTGGGAAACTTGGTTTTGGGTTCTTTGCTCCGTCACAGCTGACACGCCACGCTCCGCGCTCGCCCACGCTACCACCAGCTCTCCTGCCGCTCTCAGAGGGAGAGGCTGGGAGCCAGGCCTGGAAAATTGGGCGGCTTCGTTGTGGCCTTCTGGCTTCTTTTGATCTTTCATTTTCGAATCCTTATTTTTGTAATTATGATAAATTATTGATTATTTTGAAAGTTATGCTCCGTTGTCTGCCGTTTTCTTGCCCTTGCTTTATTTAGTATTTGTTATAGTTTCCTGTTCCTAGCAGGGAACATAACAAAATGGGGGCTCGTCCGATTTTTGAATAATATGCCCATTTTCGTATTTTTGAGTGTGCTCATCCGTCCGTTTTTTTCGCTTTTCTAAATCTGTTTTGAAGCGCATTTTAACTGAGAAACGCTGGTAAGTTAGCCTTTTGATTATTTCTTTGGTTTGGTAGTGGGTTAATTTGAAAGCAAATCCGCGGGGAGATTCATTGTGAGTCCTCAATTGGTACGCTTTCGAAGATATTTGAGGCTTAGTTAAATTTTTGGCGTAGGTAAGTAGGGTCCAGGGTTTCACCCAGTCTGGGTTTAAGGTTACAGCACTGTTCTTTCCAGTTTTTGGAGGATGGCACTGTTTTTTCGTTTGGCATAGTTATTTGTGTTTGTTTTGACTGAGCATCGGTAAAGTGGGAGATTTATTGGATAACGTTGTTTCTTCGTATTCGTTGTTGGCTGCATTTTTGTAGGTGTCTTTGTCGCCTGGATAAAGGACGTTGTTTTCGTGGCGTTCGGCGGAAAATGTGTAAATCCCATCTTTTGTGGGTTATTTCTGAAAATTTCCCTCTGCATTTCGTTTGTATCCCTTTGATTTAATTCTGCTTGCATTATCGTAGCCTATTAGTTAAAATGTCAGTGGTAGAGCAGTTTATTCAGAGTCCTTCCGACATTCTGTTGCAAAGTTGCACTAAGGACCAGTTAGTCCAAATTGCAGAACAGTACTCCATTAGCCTTACATCAGATGATAAAAAGCTTAAGGAAGCACTGGTGAAGGCAGTATTTAACAGTCTGATAGCTAAAGACATTTTCCCCGTTAGAGAGGAAAATCCAAGTTCTCCACCTGCTTCAGATTTGTCAGCTGCCAGCAATATTTCTGAGCAGGAACTAAAGCTTTAGGAATATACGTGACAGGACCGTAAATTACAGTTTGAGGCAGCTAAACTACGTGCTGAGCGAGAAAATCGACTAGTCAAGGAAAAAGAAATCGATAAAGAAATTGAACTCAAGAAATTAGAGGTTGAGCTTGACTTGAGAACTCGAGCTTGACGCACAGGAAAAAGAGAGGCAGAGAGAACATCTTCGCGAGTGAAGAGCGTAATTTCGCATTACGCAAGGTTGAATTCGAAGTGGCTGAAAAAAGACTTGCCATCACTCCATCACTTCCTTCAGCTCATCCTTCACAAGACTTGCGGCATCCTGTTCCTCTTGTTCGCTCTCCTGTGTGTGCTTTTTCTGCTCCTTCGAGTGCCTTTGTGGGTCTGTTTGTTTCACCTGCGTCGGGTGGCGATTCTGTCACCGCGCCTCCGTTTAATGTTCTGCCAGGAGCGTTAAATACAAATGCTCTGTTCGAGCCATCACCTGCTCCTTTGGGTGACAATGATGTTTCGCTTGATCCTGTTCGGCCTGTGCCACTGCAACCAGGCCAGCCTTTTGATGTTAGCCGTAACATTCGTATGGTTCCACCTTTTAATGAACGTGAGATCGAAGTATATTTGTTATGCCGGGGGGAACAGAGGAACCAGTAGCAGACAGGGGTGCAGAAAAATGGCAGGTTTTAATATCAAAAGGGGCAGACAGAGCAGAGTCGAAAAACATGCCAGGGTCAAAACCAGGGGTCCATCCAAAAAGGCCTTAACCTTATGAAATTGTTAGACTACGTCTGTTCAACAACACAATGTGTTAGACTACGTCTGTTCAACAACACAATGTGTTAGACTACGTCTGTTCAGCAACACAATGTGTTAGACTACGTCTGTTCAGCAACACAATGTGTTAGACTACGTCTGTTCAGCAACACGATGTGTTAGACTATGTCTGTTCAGCAACACAATGTGTTAGACTATGTCTGTTCAGCAACACAATGTGTTAGACTATGTCTGTTCAGCAACACAATGTGTTAGACTATGTTCAGCAACACGATGTGTTAGGCTATGTGTGTTCAGCAACACAATGTGTTAGACTACGTCTGTTCAGCAACACGATGTGTTAGACTATGTCTGTTCAGCAACACAATGTGTTAGACTATGTCTGTTCAGCAACACGATGTGTTAGACTATGTCTGTTCAGCAACACAATGTGTTAGACTATGTTCAGCAACACGATGTGTTAGGCTATGTGTGTTCAGAAACACGATGTGTTAGGCTATGTCTGTTCAGCAACACGATGTGTTAGACTATGTCTGTTCAGCAACACAATGTGTTAGACTATGTTCAGCAACACGATGTGTTAGGCTATGTGTGTTCAGCAACACGATGTGTTAGGCTATGTCTGTTCAGCAACACGATGTGTTAGACTATGTCTGTTCAGCAACACAATGTGTTAGACTATGTCTGTTCAGCAACACAATGTGTTAGGCTATGTCTGTTCAGCAACACAATGTGTTAGACTATGTCTGTTCAGCAACACAATGTGTTAGGCTATGTCTGTTCAGCAACACAATGTGTTAGACTATGTCTGTTCAGCAACACAATGTGTTAGGCTATGTCTGTTCAGCAACACAATGTGTTAGACTATGTCTGTTCAGCAACACAATGTGTTAGGCTATGTCTGTTCAGCAACACGATGTGTTAGACTATGTCTGTTCAGCAACACAATGTGTTAGACTATGTCTGTTCAGCAACACGATGTGTTAGACTATGTCTGTTCAGCAACACAATGTGTGAGACTATGTCTGTTCAGCAATACAATGTGTTAGACTATGTCTGTTCAGCAACACGATGTGTTAGACTATGTCTGTTCAGCAACACAATGTGTTAGGCTATGTCTGTTCAGCAACACAATGTGTTAGACTATGTCTGTTCAGCAACACAATGTGTTAGGCTATGTCTGTTCAGCAACACGATGTGTTAGACTATGTCTGTTCAGCAACACAATGTGTTAGGCTATGTCTGTTCAGCAACACAATGTGTTAGACTATGTCTGTTCAGCAACACAATGTGTTAGGCTATGTCTGTTCGTTCTGTGAGCACCTGTGCAAGGCCTGTGCTTGCGCTCAGGAAGCTTTGTCTTCAGCCCAGTCGAAGATGAAGACTCGATATGACCATAAGTCTGTTCACTGTAGTTTCCAGGCCGGTGACAGAGTTTTAGTGCTGTTGCCTGTGCTTGGGTCTGCCCTACAGGCAAAGTTTTTGGGACCTTATGAAATTGAGTCTAAGATCAGTGACACCGACTGTGTCCTTCGTACGCCAGACAGGCGGCGTAAAACCCGAGTGTGTCACATCAACATGTTAAAGTCGTCTGTCTCCAGGGAGCCTGAACCTGAGACTGAGAGTGTGTGTCCTGTGCCTGTTGCTTCTGCAGCTCCTGTGGTCTCCTCCTGTTCCCGAGAGGAGGACGGCCTGAGTTTCCGTGATGTGCCTGTTTCGTGTCCCCGCCTTCCGAATTCAGGGATTTTGGAAGATTTGCCTCGTTTTCTCTCTCATTTGTCAGATTCTTATGCCATGAATGTCCAGAGGTTGATAGAATCCTGTCCTGGTTTGTTCTCAGATGTTCCCTGGCAGACTAATGTCCTTAGTCACGACATGGATGTGGGTGACCATTTGCCTATTAAACAACATGCTTATCGTCTGAATCCGACAGAGAGCAATTATGAGTTCTGAAGTGCAGTATCTTGTGGATCACGGGTTAACTGAACAGAGTTCCAGTGCTTGGAGCTCCTCGTGTATTTTGGTTCCGAAACCTGATGGAACAGTTTGTTTCTGCACAGATTACAGGAAGGTGAATGCTGTGACTAAACCAGACTCTTTTCCACTTCCACGCATGGAAGACTGGGTGGACAGAGTCGGTTCAGCGCGGTTTGTCAGTAAGCTCAACTTGTTGAAAGGCTACTGGCAGGTCCCGCTGACACCTCATGCAGCTGAAATCTCAGCATTTGTTACTCCCGACTGCTTTATGCAGTGTTCAGTCATGGCATTTGGGCTGCGCAATGCGCCGGCCAGCTTCCAACGTCTGATGGGCAAAGTTTTAGCTGGAATTGTGAGGTGTACTTAGACGACATCGTTCTTCACTCGTCATCTTGGTCCAATCACCTTGAATTACTCGACACCGTGTTCCATCGGCTCTGTGATGCCTCCTTGACCTTGAACTTGGCCAAATGTGAATTTGGTAAAGCCACTGTTACCTAGCTGGGTAAACAGGTTGGTCAAGGTGAGGTACGGCCTGTTGAGGCCAAGATTCTAGCCACCGTTGAGTTCCCGACTCCAAAAACGCTGGTTCTTGGGGAAGGCTGGCTACTATCGTAGTTTCTGCCGGAACTTTGTGTGTGAAGTCCTCTTCACACTCGTTCCTGTGTTTAATCTGCTCTTTGTTGTACGTTGTTGTACGTCGCTCTGGATAAGAGTGTCTGCTAAATGCCTGTAATGTAATGTAATGTAAAAATATATAGCCTTCAAAAATAATCATGCCTAGCTGCTGGATTATGTACCTGATACGCGCTTACACACTTCCTCATACACACTGACACACTTCCTGATATGCGCTTACACACTTCCTGATTGGTGGTGTTGTGGTTGAGCAAGAGGGGAGGAGAGGAGTGAGAGATATACACTCAGTGAGCATTTTATTGGGTATTTATTAGACTTCTACTGCTGTAGCCTATCCACTCTTATTTACAGAGTTATGATGTGTTGTGTGTTCAGAGATGCTCTTCTACATACCACTGTTATAATGAGTGGATATTTGCGTTACTGTCACCTTCCTGTTAGCTTTGACCAGTCTGGCCATTCTCCTCTGACGTCTCTCATTAACAAGGCGTCTGTCTGCTTTTTTTGTTTGTGTTTTGCTCCATTCTTTGCAAACTAGAGACGAGTGTGCGTGGAAATCCCAGGAGATCAGCAGTTTCTGGGATACTCAAACCACTCTGCCTGCCACCAACAATCATTCCACGGTCAACATTTTCTCCCCATTCTGATGGTTGATGTGAACATTATATGAAGCTCCTGACCCATATCTACGTGATTGTATGCATTGCACTGCTGCCACACAATTGGCTGATGACATAATCACATGAATAAGTGAAAAATGTTGCTTGGTGATGTATATGTATATAACTTGAGACAGCCTGCCCTTTCTGGTCCCATGGATCCCTATGGGAGCTGCTCAATGGCGCAAGAAGCCAACTCACGGAAGCGGCCAGATTGCACTATGGGGTTTTAGGGGGTCCATGGTTTAGGGGGGCCTGTGGTGTAGGGGGCCCGTGGTTTATGGGGGCCCATGGTTTAGGGGACCTGTGGTTTAGGGGCCCGATGGTTTAGGCGACCTGTGGTTTAGGGGGCCCATGGTTTAGGGGATCTGTGGTTTAGGGGGCCCATGGTTTAAGGGGGCCCATGGTTTAGGGGGCCCGTGGTTTAGGGGACCTGTGGTTTAGGGGGGCCCGTGGTTTAGGGGGGCCCGTGGCTCTCCATGTCTTATGTCAGTTTGTCCGTTTTTTACAGGTCTTTATATTTTTAACCACTCTCCGGAAAATAACAGGAATACTACATTTGCTTTAACAGTGGTGTGTGTTTATATATAAATATAAATAAATAAATATATCCTGAAATAAGCTAAATCTATTTTACAGAAAAAAGGCTATATTATATAAACTATTAAATGAAATAACTTGTGGCAGGCTAATTCATTTGGCATTGTTGTTATGTTCTGATATGCAAAGAGTGCTGCCGGGAAATGTTTGCTGTTTTCCAATGTGAACTGTCTTGATCATGTATTGATATTAGCTAGTCTAATGTGTAAAATATTGAGCAGCATTTAGCTGCCTGGTGTGAAAATGCCCTTGAAGCACGAAAGTGGGTCACAGAAAAGGAAGGTAAAAAAGGGCAGCTTTTTAAACATTATTATTTTAACATTATTATTAATTAGTCAAAGTCTGTGAATGTGCTTCTCTCGCATTGCATTGAAATTGAAGGAAGCTGATAATTCTTCCAGAAGTTACCGTGAATTAGATTTGCAATTGGAATTGCTGGACTGGTTTTCTGCTGTAAACTCAGCGCTCCACCAATGTTAAGTCAGGGGGCTGTTTTTAATAACCTTTTGATATAGAAAGTATAAATTGTGTCGCAGAAGTGACCGAATAGGTGTGTGGACGTTTAATTGGCAAGTTTGTCCGTTTAGTTTTATCAACTGCAGTTACGTCCGTAACAAGAATAAGTACCTGCAATAAATAGAAATATACTGTTCATTTTTTAAATAATAATGACAAGTTGAAAGATAGAACAAAAGCTAAGAAATTAACTGATTTTCATACATTAATTCATATTTTAGTGTAAAAGAAATTCATTCAGTGAATTTATTGTGTTGTGATTTTCCTCTGATACTGATACATGAGTAGCCTATAGCCTAAGGTTTTAATTATGTAAACATCCCAATAACCAAAGTTACTCATGAGCCAAATATACTGTCTGCAAAATATCTAATGATGCTGTGTGTGTGTGTGTGTGTGTGTGTGTGTGTATGTGTGTGAGTGTGTGAGTGACTGTGAGTGTGAGTGTGAGTGTGATTGTGAGTGTGTGTGTGTGTGTGTTTGTGTGTTTGTGTGTGTGGGTGTGTGTGTGTGTGTGAGTGTGTGTATGTGTGTGTGTGTGTGTGTGTGTTTGTGTGTGTGGGTGTTTGTGTGTGTGTGGGTATGTGTGTGGGTGTGTGTGTGTGTGTGTTTGTGTGTGTGTGTGTGAGTGTGTGTGTGTGTGTGTGTTTGTGTGTGTGTGTGTGTGTGAGTGTGTGTTTGTGTGTGTGGGTGTGTGTGTGTGTGTGAGTGTGTGTGTGTGTGTGTGTTTGTGTTTGTGTGTGTGTGTGTGTGAGTGTGTGTGTGTGTTTGTGTGTGTGGGTGTGTGTGTGTGTGAGTTGTCTAAGGACAACAGTGATGACAAAGGAGCTGTCTAAGGACATCAGGGACAAAATTGAAGACCTGCACAAGGCTGGGATGGGCTACAAGAAAATAAGCAAGCAGCTTGGTGAGAAGTTAACAACTGTTGGAGCAATTATTAGAAAATGGAAGAAACACAAAGTCACCACCAATCTCCTTCGGTCTGGGGCTCCACGCAAGATCTCGCCTCGTGGGATATCAATGATCATGAGAAAGGTCAGGGATCAGCCCAGTAGTACACAGGAGGAGCTTGTTAATGACCTGAAGGCAGTTGGGATACAGTCATGAAGAGAACCATCAGTAACACACTACACCGTGAAGGATTAAAATCCTGCTGCACGCGCAAGGTTCCTCTGCTGAAGAAGGCACATGTACAGGCCCGTCTGAAGTTTGCCAAAGAACACCTGGATGATCCAGAGGAGGCTTGGGAGAAGGAAATGTGGTCAGATGAGACCAAAATAGAGCTATTTGGCATCAACTCGACTTGCCGTGTTTGGAGGAAGAGAAATGCTGAGTACAACTCCTAGAACAACATCCCCACTGTGAAGCATGAAGGTGGAAACCTTATGCTTTGGGGGTGTTTCTCAGCTAAGGGGACAGGACGACTTCACCGTATCGAGGGGAGGATGAATGGGGCCATGTACCAGGAAATCTTGGGCGACAACCTCCTTCCTTCAGTGAGAGCACTGAATATGGGTCGTGGATGGGTCTTCCGACATGACAATGACCCAAAACATACGGCCAAAGCAACAAAGGAGTGGCTCAAAAAGAAGCATATTAAGGTCCTGACCTAAATCCCATCGAAAATCTGTGGAGGGAGCAGAAGCTTCGAGTTGCCAAGCGACAGCCTCAGAACCTTAAGGATTTGGAGAGGATCTGCAAAGAGGAGTGGACCAAAATCCCTCCCAAGATCTGTGCAAACCTGGTGAAAAACTACAACAAACGTCTGACCTCTGTGCTTGCCAACAAATGTTTCCCCACCAAGTAGTAAGTCCTATTGTTCTATGGATCAAATACTTATTTCATGTGGAAATATGATATTAAATTTATAAAATGTATATGATGTTATTGTGGATTATTTTGTGATATTCTGTCTCTCAATGTTAAAACGTACCTAGGATTAAAATTCTACACAGTTCCATTCTCTGTAAGTGGGCAAAGCTACAAAATCAGCAAGGGATCAAATAATTATTGCTCCCACTGTATGTATGGCCAAAATGTTTGATTTTAGGCTCATCTGACCATAGCACTCTCTCCTAGTCATAATTCCGATAACCAGATGCTTAGATTTGTTTATTGTGCTCAGTGAGGACCGTCTTTGAGCCCTTCCAAAGAGTTTGATGGTTCGGAGGTGCCATTTTATGTTTGTTTGTTTATTAGACTTGGTGATCCACGATGCAACCAATCTCTTCAATTCTTAAAATATGATCTTTATGGTCTCCCTCACTGCTAGGACAACCTGCACTTGCGTCCTCTTCCGGGCTAGTTTGAACCATTCCATATGTTTCACTTTTTTATTATTGGCCTTACAGTGCTAAGTGGTATGTTGAACCATTTATGTATTTGTATTGCCAATTTCACTTTGATTTTATTTACAATTATTTTTGGAGTGTCAATAATGTTGACACCTATGGTTTTCAGAAATAATGAGATTACTGAACAACATTGAAACATGAAAGTAAATTACATTACATTACATTATTGGCATTTGGCAGACGCTGTTATCCAGAGCGACGTAAATGTATTGAAATACAATATATTATACATATACATATAGTTGTCCTATATGTCTGATTACAGATTATTATCTGTGTTGTTTATTATATGTTGCATTTTTATCAGGGATGCCAATGCATCTGGTGCTCACTGTATATATCACAGCTGCATAAGCTGCATATACTCCATGTTAAACCAACAGAAGCCACTTTCAGATATTGTAAATGTTGTAGTTTAAATCCAGTTTGAGTCACTTACTGAACTTTGGACTGCCTTTATGACATATTCCTTTTCATCTGCCTTTTTCTTCACTCTGAAAACTTTACCAGAAGCTCCCTTGCCAATTTCTTTAGCCTCGTAGTAGCCATGCCCATCCAGGATACTTGCCCTGTTTCCCATGATGGCTTACTGCAAAAAACAATGATAAGGCCATCCAGTAAATTATGGACCATAAGCCCATTATTCATTATTATTATGACAAGGAGTCTGGAGACCCCCTTTCCATACTCAAGACATGAAGGCAGAATATAGCAGATGTAAATCTAATGAGTGGATAGAGAGAATCTTGCAGAGAAGCTAGCATAGGGGTCAGTGGAGAAGCTTGCCTAGAGGTTAGTGGAGAAGCTAGCATAGCGGTCAGTGGAGAAGCTAGCATAGCGGTCAGTGGAGAAGCAAGCATAGCGGTCAGTGGAGAAGCTAGCATAGAGGACAGTGGAGAAGCTAGCATAGAGGTCAGTAGAGAAGCTAGCATAGAGGTCAGTGGAGAAGCTAGCATAGAGGACAGTGTAGAGGTTAGCATCGAGGTTAGTGGAGAAGCTAGCATAGAGGTTCGTGAAGAAGCTAGCATAGAGGTTAGTGGAGAAGCTAGCATAGGGGTTAGTGGAGAAGCTAGCATAGAGGTCAGTGGAAAAGCTAGCATAGGGGACAGTGGAGAAGCTAGCATAGTGGTCAGTGGAGAAGCTAGCATAGGGGTCAGTGGAGAAGCTAGCATAGAGGTAAGTGGAGAAGCTAGCATAGCGGTTAGTGGAGAAGCTAGCATAGAGGTCAGTGGAGAAGCTAGCATAGAGGTTAGTAGAGAAGCTAGCATAGCAGTCAGTGGAGAAGCTAGCCAATCATGTGGCGGAAACTAAAAGCATGCAGATATGTCATGTCAGCTGTTTTTCAGACCAAATGTCAGAAAGGGGCTGCCTGTAGTGTAGTGGTTAAGGTACATGACTGTAGCGTAGTGGTTAAGGTACATGACTGTAGCGTAGTGGTTAAGGTACATGACCCTGTAGTGTAGTGGTTAAGGTACATGACCCTGTAGGGTAGTGGTTAAGGTACATGACTGTCGTGTAGTGGTTAAGGTACATGACTGTAGTGTAGTGGTTAAGGTACATGACTGTAGTGTAGTGGTTAAGGTACATGACCCTGTAGTGTAGTGGTTAAGGTACATGACTGTAGCGTAGTGGTGAAGGTACATGACCCTGTAGTGTAGTGGTTAAGGTACATGATTGTAGTGTAGTAGTTAAGGTACATGACTGTAGCATAGTGGTTAAGGTACATGACTGTTGTGTAGTGGTTAAGGTACATGACCCTGTAGTGTAGTGGTTAAGGTACATGACCCTGTAGGGTAGTGGTTAAGGTACATGACTGTTGTGTAGTGGTTAAGATACATGACTGTAGTGTAGTGGTTAAGGTACATGACTGTAGTGTTGTGGTTAAGGTACATGACTGTAGTGAAGTGGTTAAGGTACATGACTGTAGCGTAGTGGTTAAGGTACATGACTGTTGTGTAGTGGTTAAGGTACATGACCCTATAGTATAGTGGTTAAGGTACATGACTATAGTGTAGTGGTTAAGGTACATGACTGTAGTGTAGTGGTTAAGGTACATGACCCTGTAGTGTAGTGGTTAAGGTACATGACTGTAGCGTAGTGGTTAAGGTACATGACTATAGTGTAGTGGTTAAGGTACATGATTGTAGTGTAGTAGTTAAGGTACATGACTGTAGCATAGTGGTTAAGGTACATGACTGTTGTGTAGTGGTTAAGGTACATGACCCTGTAGTGTAGTGGTTAAGGTACATGACCCTGTAGGGTAGTGGTTAAGGTACATGACTGTTGTGTAGTGGTTAAGATACATGACTGTAGTGTAGTGGTTAAGGTACATGACTGTAGTGTAGTGGTTAAGGTACATGACTGTAGTGTAGTAGTTAAGGTACATGACTGTAGTGAAGTGGTTAAGGTACATGACTGTAGCGTAGTGGTTAAGGTACATGACTGTAGTATAGTAGTTAAGGTACATGACTCTGTAGTATAGTGGTTAAGGTACATGACCCTGTAGTATAGTGGTTAAGGTACATGACTGTTGTGTAGTGGTTAAGGTACATGACCCTATAGTATAGTGGTTAAGGTACATGACTATAGTGTAGTGGTTAAGGTACATGACTGTAGTGTAGTGGTTAAGGTACATGACCCTGTAGTGTAGTGGTAAAGGTACATGACTGTAGTGTAGTGGTTAAGGTACATGACTGTAGTGTAGTGGTTAAGGTACATGACTGTAGCGTAGTGGTTAAGGTACATGACTGTAGTATAGTAGTTAAGGTACATGACCCTGTAGTATAGTGGTTAAGGTACATGACCCTGTAGTATAGTGGTTAAGGTACATGACCCTGTAGTATAGTGGTTAAGGTTCATGCCTGGAACCCGAAAGGTCAGTGGTTCGATCCCCAGTGTAGCCACAATAAAATCCGCAGTGCCATTAACCCTGCATTGCTGCAGGAGAGGATTGTCTCCTGCTTATTCTAATCAACTGTACATCTCTCTGGATATGAGCATTTGCCAAATGCCAATAATGTAATGATTGTTGGTGCCAGTCAGGATGGTTTGGATATCTCAGTAACTGCTGATCTCCTGGGATTTCCATGCACAACAGTCTCTTTGCAGAGAATGGTGCGAAAAACAAACAAAAAAAATTTGCACGCAAATCATCTTGTTAATGAGCGAGGTCAGTGAAGAAGGGCCAGAATGCAAATACCAGTGGTATGCAGAAGAGCATCTCTCAACACACAATGCTTGGTAACCTCTCAGCAGATTCGCTACAGCAGCAGAAGACTAATAAATCTAAAAAATAAGTCTAATAAATACCGAATGAAGTGCTCACTGAGTGTATTACATACAACGTTACAACATAATATTATATAATATTACATTTCAGGCATTTAGCAGACGCTCTTATCCAGAGCGACACAATGTGCAACTGAAACGCAGGGAGTTGAGGGCCCTAGAGGAAAGTACAGTTCTGAGTCCTAGCAACATTCATAACATTTATTCCTACAGTGATAATCAAAGTGATTTGTGGGTGACTATCATTGAGTGACTGTGAATTCACAGTAGTTAGTCATGACTTTTGTTTAATTGTCCAATTCCTTTTGAGTCTCATTATATAATTATATATATATTATATAAATATGGAGTATTTATAGGCCCATATACGTACATACTTAGATATTGTATAATTGTATTATAACATGACATCGACAAATCTGATGCCGTACAAAAAAGTCATTTCTGAGTATTTCTGATTTTGGGTGAAATTCTTTATTGGTTCTTTGAAGAAAGAATGCATTAGATTACATTACATTATTGGCACTTGCAGACGTTCCTATCCAGACAATCCTCCCCTGGAGCAATGCAGGGTTAAGGGCCTTGCTCAAGGGCCCAACGGCTGTGCGGATCTTCTTGTGGCTACTCCAGGATTACAACCATCGACCTTGCATGTCTCAGTCATTTACCTTAACCATTACGCTACAGGCCACCCTATATGCAGTACAAAAGCTGTACCATAATGAATTTGTCTAGTCTAGGTGCTTATTGAAAGACCTGCACACAAGAATGAGATTTACTCATTTTACAGTATGTCAACAGGGCATCTAAAAAAAGCAGGTGCAGAGTGCAGCAGGGTTTGTTATCTCTAGTAAAATCATCTGGACAAAAGAATACAATTCATACTGTGATACGTTTGCTTGCCTTATTTGGCACATACTATAACTATGTAAAGTGTCAACAAATGGCACAGGCATATAGCACATTTAGGTTGAACTGGTTCATATTGAGAGCTATATTTGGTTGTCCATTGTGTAATGATTGATTGAAAGAATATGATATTATTATATTAACCACAAGTGTTGTTTGATGGAAATATTTGCTTTTGTTGCATGTTTTTAATGTTTTGTTAGTGTAAGAGCATTTTGCAAACAAAATTTGTCATTTTCGTCAGTCAACTTCTGTTTCAGCCTGTGTGCTAATTGTTTTGAAAATGTGACTTCAGAGTGGACAGATGTGTTTAAGTAATTGAGAAACTAATTTAGAAGGTGATTCGGCTTGAACGGGACTACCTGCCAAACATTGAACGATTGTATCACCACCTAGTATCCAATCAGAATCTAGTATTCACCAAGATTGTGCATAATAATCTATAAGGACTGTTGCACAACTAGCATCTGTAACACAGCTGAACGCTGCAGAGGGCCCGTTTGGACGGGTGAACCTGAAGCAGAGATACAGCAGGCTGCCACTCTCTGTGCCAGGTCCAATATGCCCCCACATGTGAGAAGTATGCGCTCAAATTGAAACTGAAATTAACGATATTGCGCACTTATTTTTGTTTTGCTGCTAGCAGTTCACTTGGGGATAGGACAGGAAATCCTGCCACATCATGAAAAGCGTAGCAGAGACACACCCAGTCAGTTCCCTCTGTTGATCTTTAATGAATTTAAAGCGATTAACAAAGTGAACTACAGGCGATTCTTCAGGGTGAGTTTGGTTAGTAAAATGATGGGGCATGAATGGAAAATGGCAAAGGATAAATTCCACACAGATATTATGAAGTATTTTTTCACACAGAGTGGTCACTGCGTGGAATAGCTCGCCAGGGGTTTTCAAAACCAGGCTTGATACGACGCTAAATACTATTCAGCTGTTAGGCAAACTAAGCAGTAGGTACACTTCTCATCATTATGTTATGTGTCTGTAAACAGGAAAGAAAATGTACTCACCGTTGATTCAGTCGGATTACTTCCTTTTATTAAAACAAAAAGAACAAATTAAGGACCTCAATGCTGAATATCACATCATCATTGCCTCATGTAACTGAATCATATAGCTTTTAGTTTCTTTGATATCTAGCTGCACTTTCTCAATGAAACTCAAAGTGTAGTAAGTAAATGGTGTCTTACTTGGTAAGTTGGATCCTTCAGGTGCTGACAGGCTGGATGCTCTGAGCACTGTTTCCCCTGTAATGAGCAGCACGTCAGCGGGCTGTCTGCTTAAGTCCTGCCTCCCTTCCCCCAGGGCTGTGATATTAAATAAATCTACTTTATACTTTCACTTTCACTGCATTCGCAGTTCTATTCATTCTTTCATGTTTTTCTATTTTATTGATGTATTTATTTTTCTACCTTTTTATAGTCTTCTAAATTTGTGAATTGCCACACTTTGGATTGCAGAACACTTCAGTGGATTTTTTATCAGAACAAGATGCCCCCCCACACACCTTCCACAGGCTGCACTGACTGACTGAATGCAGGATCCCAACACTTTAGGAAATAAAGGAAAGTGAACAGCTTATTGACTCAAACGCTGAGATAGCCTCCTCCATGCAGTTGGCTGATGCCACTTTTCCCCATATCCCATCAGGCTCAAACTTGGTGCTCAACCCAAGACCATGGTCTGCTCCAGTCCCACACCCTCCAACATGGAACCATGGACTGCTGTCCAGGAGAAAGCAGGAGAATCAGCATCTGCCTCCCCGCAGAACCCAGCCTCTCCAGCCTCTCCAGCTGAGTAACACGTTTGAGGCGCTAGCAGAGTCAGATAACGCTAGCAGAGTCAGATAACGCTAGCAGAGTCAGATAACGCTAGCAGAGTCAGATAACACTAGCAGTGCTGCAGCCCCCCCCCCCAACTTCCAACAGCATTTGCATTTATATAGCGCCTTTATCCAAAGCACTGTACAATTGATGCTTCTCATCCACACCTGGCTCTCCTCTGCATGTGCTGGTCACACGCTGGACACATCTTACAGCATCCACCACCCATCTTTTCCCCTCTCCTGCAACCGTGCCCAGAGTGGGATCAACAAAGATCAGCAGACTCTTCAGACCCCTCAGTCTTCCCCTCCTCTCCCATATATACACAGACAGGGACTCAAAATCACCCGCATAGTGCAGCACACAGACAGGGACTCAAAACCACCCACATAGTGCAGCACACAGACAGGGACTCAAAACCACCCGCATAGTGCAGCACACAGACAGGGACTCAAAACCACCCGCATAGTGCAGCACACAGACAGGGACTCAAAACCACCCACATAGTGCAGCACACAGACAGGGACTCAAAACCACCCACATAGTGCAGCACACAGACAGGGACTCAAAACCACCCGCATAGTGCAGCACACAGACAGGGACTCAAAACCACCCACAAGGTTCACAGGGAGGTAGGGAGGGATGGGGAGAGGTGCTGCTTGAAGAGGTGTGTCTTCAGCTTGCGCTTGAAGGTGGGGAGAGATTCTACAGTTCTGACCTCAACAGGGAGTTCGTTCCACCACCGTGGAGCCAGAACAGACAGTAGTCCTGAGCGTGAGGTGGAGGTTCGGAGAGGGGGAGGTGCCAAGCGGCCTGTGGAGGCTGAACGAAGAGGTCTGGCAGGGGTGTAGGGTCTGATGATTTTTTGTAGATAAGCTGGGGAAGACCCTTTAACTGCTTGGAAGGCTAGCACCAATGTTTTGAATTTGATGCGAGCCATGACAGGCAGCCAGTGGAGGGAAGTAAGCAGGGGGGTGACGTGTGAGTATTTGGGAAGGTTGAAGACCAGACGAGCTGCTGCATTCTGGATGAACACATCACAGGGACTGACTCGGGATCAGAACATTCAGACACACACATCACAGGGACTGACTCAGGATCATTCAGACACACACATCACAGGGACTGACTCGGGATCAGAACATTCAGACACACACATCACAGGGGAAGACGAATGCAATGGACTGTAATGGCAAACAATGAACCAGATATGAAGGATAATAAATAACAAGAATAACAATAAACAAACAGACAAAACATTACATTTAGCCTATAAGTTAGGTTTAGAACATGAGGTTATCTGTTCTGACATACAGTGGGACAGTATTTGTAAATTTGGCAGTAAAAATCCATTGTTCTGGTCTTGGATGAGCTTGTGTGTAATAGAAATTCAAGCATTTAAAAAAAATGTGAAATAGTAGTTTTGAACATGTGAATTATGTAAAAACACATACTAATCTATTGTAGCGAATCCAATTAGCATCCAACTAGCATCTGTAACACAGCTGAACACTGCAGAGGGCCGTTTGGACGGGTGAACCTGAAGCAGAGATACAGCAGGCTGCCACTCTCTGTGCCAGGTCCAATATGCCCCCACTTGTGAGAAGTATGCGCTCAAATTGAAACTGAAATTAACGATATTGCGCACTTATTTTTGTTTTGCTGCTAGCAGTTCACTTGGGGATAGGACAGGAAATCCTGCCACATCATGAAAAGTGTAGCAGAGACACACCCAGTCAGTTCCTCTGTTAATCACTTTAAATTCATTAAAGATTAACAAAGTGAACTACAGGCGATTCTTCAGGGTGAGTTTGGTTAGTAAAATGACGGGGCATGAATGGAAATTGGCAAAGGATAAATTCCACACACATATTAAGAATTATTTTTTCACACAGAGTGGTCAATGCGTGGAATAGCTCGCCAGGGGTTTTCAAAACCAGGCTTGATACGACGCTAGATACTATTCAGCTGTTAGGCAAACTAAGCAGTAGGTACACTTCTCATCATTGAGATAACACTAGCAGAGTCAGATAACACTAGCAGAGTCAGATAACACTAGCAGAGTCAGATAACACTAGCAGAGTCAGATAACGCTAGCAGAGTCAGATAACGCTAGCAGTGCTGAAGCCCCCCCCCCCCCCCAACTTCCAACAGCATTTGCATTTATATAGCGCCTTTACCCAAAGCACTGTACAATTGATGCTTCTCATCCACCCCTGGCTCTCCTCTGCATGTGCTGGTCACACGCTGGACACATCTTATAGCATCCACCACCCATCTTTTCCCCTCTCCTGCAACCGTGCCCAGAGTGGGATCAACAAAGATCAGCAGACTCTTCAGACCCCTCAGTCTTCCCCTCCTCTCCCATATATACACAGACAGGGACTCAAAACCACCCACATAGTGCAGCACACAGACAGGGACTCAAAACCACCCACATAGTGCAGCACACAGACAGGGACTCAAAACCACCCGCATAGTGCAGCACACAGACAGGGACTCAAAACCACCCACATAGTGCAGCACACAGACAGGGACTCAAAACCACCCGCATAGTGCAGCACACAGACAGGGACTCAAAACCACCCACATAGTGCAGCACACAGACAGGGACTCAAAACCACCCACATAGTGCAGCACACAGACAGGGACTCAAAACCACCCACATAGTGCAGCACACAGACAGGGACTCAAAACCACCCACATAGTGCAGCACACAGACAGGGACTCAAAACCACCCACATAGTGCAGCACACAGACAGGGACTCAAAACCACCCACATAGTGCAGCACACAGACAGGGACTCAAAACCACCCACATAGTGCAGCACACAGACAGGGACTCAAAACCACCCACATAGTGCAGCACACAGACAGGGACTCAAAACCACCCACATAGTGCAGCACACAGACAGGGACTGACTCGGGCTCAGAACATTCAGACACACACATCACAGGGGAAGACGAATGCAATGGACTGTAATGGCAAACAATGAACCACATATGAAGGATAATAAATAACAAGAATAACAATAAACAAACAGACAAAACTCAGGAACATTACATTTAGCCTATAAGTTAGGTTTAGAACATGAGATCATCTGTTCTGACATACAGTGTGACAGTATTTGTAAATTTGGCATTAAAAATCCATTGTTCTGGTCTTGGTTGAGCTTGTGTGTAATAGAAATTCAAGCATTTTATTAAAATGTGTTAACTGTATGCATTATTGTTCTGCAGTGGGTTGGTTGCATTTTCTCCTGGATTAGTTAAGTATTATTTGTTTGCTTGCTGATTCTAAATTCAGTTTAGTTGTCATTATAGTGTTCTGTTGTGTTCTTGTTTGTTTGTTAGCTATTACAAGTGGTGTTTATTTAGATTCAGTGAAACTGGGTTAGGTGTTTGTTTCTCTCAGGTAAGCTAGGCTATTAAGTTAGGCTATTGTTTTACTGGCTGGCAGGCCACAGCTTTTGTTGTAGGAGGAGCCAATACTTTGCACCCTGCTCAGGCTATTATTACTGGCACACCTGAACTCACTTCAGTGTGCATTATTGTTCTGCAGTGGGTTGGTTGCATTTTCTGTATTCAGCGTCAGTGTTATTTAAGCAGTTGTGTAGCGCACCAGCGGCAGCTGTGTGCGGCAGCCTCTGCTACTTGCCTCGGCGTACAAAGTCGCAGGTGTACAAAGTCGAGGGTGTCTATCTACGGGTGTCCATCAAGGCTGTCTGAGAGCCTGATGTTTGATTTTGTTTTTGCTGCCTGCCCTCATTCCACTGTGTAGTATTCCCCTTGTCCTCCCTAGTTCCCTCCATGTGTTTCCTTCCCATCCCTGTCCTCTCTCCTCTCCCCAGGTCCCAGTCAGGTAGGAGGTTCGCCTCCCGCCAACATGGGCAGAATATCTCTAACCTCATCTTCCCTCCCAGATCCCCTGGTATTGATCTCTGTGTGGCTGGTGGCCTCTGGAACTGCCAGTCCGCCGTCCAGAAAGCAGACTTCATATCTGCCTATGCCTCCCACCTCAACCTTGACTTTCTTGCTTTAACTGAAACGTGGCTCTCACCAGAGAACACGGCCACCCTGGCTGCCCTTTCCTCTGCCTTCTCTTTTTCCCACACACCCAGATCCTCTGGCAGAGGAGGTGGCACAGGTCTCCTAATCTCATCCTCATGGAGATCTAGTGTCTTCTCCTCATCCCTCTCCTTCTCCTCTTTTGAATTTCATGCGGTTTCTGTTACTCTGCCGTGCAAACTGTTTGTTATTGTTGTTTATCGCCCCCCGGGTCCTCTGGGGAACTTTTTGGATGAGATGGACATCCTCCTCAGCTCCTCACCTGTCAATGACACCCCCCTGATCCTCCTGGGTGACTTCAACCTCAACTCAGAGTCCACCCAGTCTACCTTTCTCTCCCTCCTCTCTTCTTTTGACCTTACCCTCACTCTTTCCCCTCCCACCCACAAAGCAGGCAACCTTCTTGACCTCATCTTCACAAGGAGCTGCACAACAACCAACCTCTCTGTAACACCACTCCATATATCTGACCACTCCTTCATCTCTTTCTCTCTTCCACTCTCCTCTAACACCCATCCATCTCTCCCACCATCCACTGTCACCTGTCGACGGAACCTACGCCACCTGTCTTCCTCCACCCTCTCATCTACAATCCTCTCCTCCCTACCATCTGCGGAGTCTTTCTCTCGACTGTCTCCCGATGATGCTGCTACAACTCTCATGTCCTCCCTCTCATCTTCCTTTGACTCTGTGTCCCCTCACCACCAAATTAGCTCAGGCCTCCCCCCCCCAGTCCTTGGCTTTCTGATGCTCTACGAGCTGTCCGAACCGAACTGCGGGCGGCGGAGAGAAAATGGAAAAGGTCCTGTCTCCCCAGTGATATAGCTTCCTTCCATGCCCTCTTATCATCTTTCCATTCCTCTGTCTCTCTAGCTAAATCTTCCTTCTTTCACTCGAAAATCAACGCGGCCGCCTCTAATCCCCGCAAACTGTTTTCAACTTTCTCCTCCCCCTCCCCCCCCCACCCCCCTCATCACTCACACCTGATGACTTTGTCTCCTTCTTTGAAAAGAAGGTCGATGCTATTCGCAATTCCTTCTCCCAACCCTCCACCCCTGCTGACCCTCCTACCCTCCCCAACTCCCTAACCTCCTTTTCTCCCCTCTCTGACGCCGACACACTGAAACTCCTTACTTCCCACCGCCCAACCACCTGTCCTCTTGACCCCTTCCCCTCTCCCCTCCTACAATCTATATCTGATGACATTCTCCCTTTTCTCTCCTCTCTAATCAACACCTCCCTCTCTTCCGGCACCATGCCCTCTTCCCTGAAGAGGGCCAGAGTCACTCCCCTGCTCAAAAAACCTACTCTTGACCCCTCTGCCCTGCACAACTACCGGCCTGTCTCTCTTCTTCCCTTTCTCGCTAAAACTCTGGAACGGGCGGTCTGCTCCCAACTGTCCACTTATCTTCTCCAGAACAATCTCCATGACCCCAACCAGTCTGGCTTCAAGAGTGGCCACTCCACTGAAACCGCCCTGCTCGCGGTCACTGAGGCACTCCACTCTGCTAAAGCAAAATCCCTCTCCTCTGTTCTCATCTTCCTCGACCTGTCAGCCGCCTTCGATACAGTCAACCATGAGATTCTGCTCTCATCGCTGTCTGGGATGGGTGTCACAGGTTCTGCACTCACTTGGTTTTCCTCCTACCTCTCTGGTCGCTCCTACCAGGTGACTTGGAGGGGCGCAGTCTCCGACCCTCACCCCCTACGAACTGGAGTCCCGCAGGGCTCGGTTCTTGGGCCTCTCCTCTTCTCGCTATACACCATGTCTCTTGGTTCTGTTATCTCTTCCCACGGCTTTTCTTATCATTCCTACGCTGATGACACCCAACTCTTCATTTCCTTCCCCCCCGACACCCAAATCACCACACGGATCTCTGCCTGCTTGGCTGATATCTCTGCGTGGATGACTTCCCATCACCTGAAGCTCAACCTTGCCAAAACTGAGCTTCTCTACATCCCTGCTAAGTCCACTCCATCAATCGACCTCTCATTGACTGTTGAGGACTTTGTAGTTTCCTCCTCCCGTACGGCAAAGAATCTTGGGGTGACTCTTGATAACTGCCTCACCCTGGCTCCACAAGTATCCTCCACTGCCAGAACCTGCAGGTTCTTTCTGTATAATATATGCCATATCCGTCATCTCCTGACTGAGAAAGCCACCCAGCTCCTAGTCCAGGCGCTCGTCATTTCCTGCCTGGATTACTGCAACTCCCTCCTAGCCGGTCTCCCAGCATGTGCCATCAAGCCCCTCCAGCTGGTCCAGAATGCTGCAGCCCGCCTGATCACCAGTCAGCCCAGGTCGGCTCATGTCACCCCGCTTCTCATTGGCCTCCACTGGCTTCCTATTGCCGCACGCATCCGTTTCAAGGCCCTAGTGTTGGCATTTCAGGCTGCTAAGGGGACTGCCCCACCTTACATACAATCCCTGATCACTCCCTACTCCCCAGCTAGACCACTCTGGTCTGCCAGCTCTGGTCGCCTTACGGTTCCCTCTCTACGTGCACCTGGCGGTCGAGCTGCACGTTCACGCCTGTTTTCCGTTCTGGTTCCTCAGTGGTGGAATGACTTGCCTACCACTGTCAGAACAGCAGAATCCCTCCCCCTATTTCGACGCAGACTCAAAACCCACCTTTTCAAACTCTAACTTAGTCCTCCCTCCTGATTTCCCCTGCCCCTCCTTTCTGATATCCCTATCCTTGTCTCACCCCCGCCCCCCCCCCCCCCCAAAATAAAAAAAAATAAAAATGCACTTCTGATGACAACTATGTTTTGAACAGCATTTCCTGTGTATTTGCTAGTTTCTGGATGTGATGCTCTGACTTATGGTAGAACCTATGCACTTGTAAGTCGCTTTGGATTAAAAGCGTCTGCCAAATGACTAAAATGTAAATGTAAATGTATAGCCCACGCAGACTGATGTTGTGTTAACTGTGTTAAGAGTTTTAGAAATGTGACTACAGAACTGAAAAAAGGTTGAGAGCAATTGTAAAAAAACTGTAATCATATTTTCTTGTAAAAAATGCATTCAGTGAATGAGGCATAAGAACACAGTGAACAATACATTCAGTGAATTTATTGTTTTATGCTTTTCCTCTGATACCTCTCTGATACATACACATGAGCAGCCTGTAGGTCTCAGCTTTAGTTGTGTAAAGTATTGTTAGTTGATTTGTTGACATGTTGATTGGATTCAGGTTGGTCCATGGTTCTGACTTGATTCATACAAATGTTCTGAAGTATTGCAAATGATGAAGCCTGTGTCCCAATAACCAAAGTTACTCATATGAAATAAAATCCAAAGTATCGTCTGTAATATATCTGTCTAATGTTTGTGGGCATGCGTAGAGTTGGCATATCTTAGAGGAAGGCCCCATAAAAACTAACTAACTGCCGCCACTGATTATGGACAATGGTTAGATCAGACAGACATGTAAGCTCTTTCATAGTCAGCGATGGCAGAGTATAGAGGCATGCATTCATCCAGCCATTTCTGAATCTCAGCAGATGCCTTCCTGATCTCTTTAATAAACTCCCTGGCTTTTAATGCCTTTCTCTCCCTGCTGGCCTCCTGTGTCTCGCCTGCCCCACTGGCCTGGCCTGTAGAGGCTTCTTCGGGGGGTTCCTCTAACATCTCCAGCCGTGCATATTCACCTGATGTCGTGGAACCTCCCTGTCTCATGGCGTGTATCGCCCTGGAATCATCAACAATGAAGAAGATGTCAACAGCTAGAAAGAGCCCTGCAAATACCCCAGTGACCACCTGTGCTGCACGTCCAATTTTAACAGCCAGTGCTGCTGCCCTGAACATCTGAACTGCGGAGCTGATCTTCGCCAAACCACCAAGACTCCTCAGGGTTCGTGTGGCAGGACTTAGATTGAAGGATCTGCTGTTCTCCAGACTCTGAAAACCACTGTCAATGTGCTGGAAGCATGTGAGCATGATCTGAATCTTCACCTCTAATTCACGGATAATATTCTCTATGGTGCGACGGTCCATACGCTCATTCACCATGTTAGTGATGTTGGAAGCAGCTCCAGTTACCCCTCCCGCTGCAGAAATCCCAATTCCCACCCCTGACACAATCAGAGAAGCCCCTAAAGTGACAGGGCGAGACAAAGCCCCACTATAGTGGTGATCCCCCCCGCAGCACCCACCACCGCCCCAGTCAGACTGCCTACGGTGGTGCCCTTGAGCACACGCTCAAAACCATTCGCAACTTCATTCAGCTCTTCCAGCTTCAGCTTCAGCTCTTCTGGGATCCCCATGCTCTGTGAAAATAAGAGTCACTGGTTACAGCCCTGAGCTGTTTCAATCATTCAGCCTTTTTACCAGTTTCTGTGTGAGACAGTGGGCAGCAACCAAGCAGCATCACCTTTTGGCAAAGTATCCTAAGAATGCAGGGTCTCGCCATTATATCACTGGCAGAGGGTCGATCTCCTGGATTCTTCTGAAGAAGATCCCTCACAAGATCCCGTAGATCAGTGGAGAATTGTCCAGAGATAGTGGGGTTGGGCCCATCCACTATTGCATTGAAGAGGTATCTCATCGATTCTTGTGGAAACTGAAGGAAAGTCAGAACACTTATGATTGTATTAATGAGTTGATGTTTACATTTGAAATTAGGAATACATCAGCCAGGCCTGAAAGTCCAGAGAAATGTAGGGCTGGCTTCATGGACACAGATTAAGCTCAGTGCTGCACTAAATTAAGTTTCATATGGAGAATCTCCATTCAAAATGGAATTTAGTCTGTGTCTGTGAAACTGGCCCATAATGCATCAGAGGCTGGAGTTTCACTTACCGCAGGCTGAAGCTCGCACAGCTCATAGAGTACACACCCCAAAGCCCACACGTCACTGTGAAGCACAGAATCTCAATATCACCAAAACAACCAGGTCCTGCACAAACCCACCCAAAGCCCACACGTCACTGTGAAGCACAGAATCTCAATATCACCAAAACAACCAGGTCCTGCACAAACCCACCCAAAGCCCACACATCACTATGAAGCACAGAATCTCAATATCACCAAAACAACCAGGTCCTGCACAAGCATGAGCATGAAGAGGAGTCCTAGCAGGGCTGCAGTTAGAGGGGACAACACCACAGGACAGACAGACTGGGCATTGGCCCAACATTGGTCACAAGGTTGCTTTTAAGTTGATCTGTCACCTCTTTCACAGTGATCCAATGTTCATTTATACCCAATACCAACTTTTCAATTCAGTTGACATGTCTACTAAGTACCCTTTTCCGTTTGCTGTTGAAATATTAAACTAATCGTGATGGGTTTAGCAAACTAGCTAGCTCAGTAACATAAATACAGATACATTTCATAAAAATACATTCAAGAAAAGTTGCTAGCGAATTAATAATATGTACACAATCTATGGTTGGGTGGAGCTGAAACCGCTGCCTTGCAGGCTTCACTGAAGGAAAGTGCCAAATGAGAAACCATTTCCTTTTTACCTGCTGCATACTGTGTAACACTTGAGAAAGAGTTTACAACAGCTACACTATACTGCCTGGCTTTAGACTTCTCCAGCTCTCACAATTCACTGCATACACTACAGAATAAAATACACCGATCAGCCAACCACCTGCTTAAACCAGTTTTGCATTATTAAAAATGCTTTAAGATGTATACACTTGTCTATAAACACTTAATATTTCATGATATGATATGTGTACTTATATAAGCAGATAATCATAAGTGAATTGCATTCAAAATGACAATTTTGAAATGAAAAGTCATGTTAGCTCATTGGGAGGGGAGGAGGGGTTGCATTGTTTTGTTTTTTAAATATCTTGGTATGTACTGGTGTTCATGATGACGTCTATCTTAACAGATGCTCCATGACCTGTAGAATTTTTCATATCTAACAAGAAATAAAGACCACCCGCCATATTTAAAAATGCATAGCATCTAATCCTACATCAGTTTCATCTTTCTTCTCTCCGTTGGAAGTACATGGTACTGCATGTGGTGAAATTTATGTCGGAATAGATCCCAGGCATTTTTAAATAGACAAGATCATGAACAGTAGTATATAGCAAGATATTTAAATAACAAAACAATGCACTATTAATTGTTTATTGAGAACTTTATACAGTTTAAAACATTTTTAATTTTTAAAAACTGGTTTAAAAAGGTGATTTTAATGTTGCAGCTGATCGGTGTATGTTTTTGTGAATTGATGTACATTTACTTTGTATTTAACATCATACACACGCGCATATGAAAAAAAGCTGTGTCTACTTGTGTTTCATAAATCTGGCGCAAGTTGTTAGTTTGTTTCACACAAACATTTGCTTACATTACATATAGCCTGTACACTTAAGAGTTATGATGTGTTGTGTGTTCAGAGATGTTCTTCTGCATACCACTGTTGTAATGTGTGGTTATTTGTGTTACTGTCAGCTGTCAGCTTTGACCAGTCTGGCCATTCTCCTCTGACATCTCTCATTAACAAGCTGTTTCTGCTCACTGCATTTCTTTTTGTTTTTGCACCATTCTTTGTAGAGACTAGTGTGTGTGAAAATCCCAGGAGATCAGCAGTTTCTGAGATACACAAACCACCCTGTCTGCCACCTATTCCACAGTCAATAGCACTGCTGCCATACAATTGGCTGATAAGATAATCATGTGAATAAGTAGGTGTAATAACATAAAAATGTTCCTAATCAAGTGCTCGTGAGTTTATATTTTGTCCGGGGCTTGAGAATCCATAGTTGTAGCGCAGCTCAGCAGAAATGAGGTTCTTATCTTTGTGGTCATTCACACTTGGACCTGTAGCTCCCTCTAGGGTCTACAAGTGCACTTGTCCCAGGATATAGTTATGCACTTTGTTGTATGTCGCTCTGGATCAGAGCATCTGTGGTGTGGTGTGGTGTGGTGTGGTGTGATGTGATGTGATGTGATGTGATGTGATGTGATGTGATGTGGTGTGGTGTGGTGTGGTGTGGTGTGGTGTGGTGTGGTGTGGTGTGGTGTGGTGTGAAACAGTGCTTTCATACATAGGCTTCTAGCACACCCTCAGCAATAATAAACCAGTGCTTTTGTGAATGTTATCTTACGGAGTACTGTACCTTTTACTGTTGTAGGGCTTTCCCTCAACTCTTTCTGGACTCTGGTAATGAAATGTTCCCACATTAGAGTGTGCATAGCTTGAAGATTTGACCAGACCAAACATTCAAGAAGAAAAACAAAAATATTGAAATTAGTGAAGCACACAGAGGTAGCTATACATCCAAACAGGTCTCGTATGTCTTTTTGTAAAAATGGAAAGAGTCTTTTGAGAATATATGTAAACATGTAAACTTTTTAGGTATAATGAAGCAAGAGGTAATGTAACTGATATATCATTTACAAAAAATATGTCCTGGGAAATGGAGGCAAATCCACAATAACTGAATTGAAATGGGCAACACAGAGTAGACAGTACAAACAGAACAGACATAAGCAGACAGAAAATGTGACACTAAAGCCATAACGAACAGCAAAAAGGAATGAGAGTTTACAAATACAGTCATTTTCCTGCTATTATCTTTTAAACTCTGCATTGTGTAGGTGAGAATTCTCAATACCAGCAGCAATACAAATGTCCAGAAGCATTGACTGAGGTTTATTTTTGATATTTCAGAAACTTATGAGCTGCACTAGAATTTTAGAAGTTGTACATGTTTTTTTTACTTGTTTGTTTGTTAGTTAGTACAAGTGGTGTTTAGATTAAATAAATAAACAAGTGGTGTTTATTTAGATTACAGTGAAACAGGGTTGTGTGTTTGTTTCTCTCAGGTGAGCTAGGCTATTGAGTTAGGCTATTGTTTTCACTGGCTGGCAGGCCACAGCTTTTGTTGTTGGAGGAGCCAATAGTTTGCACCCTGTTCAGGGTATAATTACTGGCACAGCTGAACTCACTTCAGTGTGCATTAGGCGTTCTCCAGTCAGTTTGTAGCATTTTCTGTGATTCAGTGTCAGCTATTTATTTAAGCAGTTGTGTAGCGCAGCTTCGGCTACTTGCCACATCGTACGAAGTCGCAGGCGTACAAAGTCGAGGGTCTATCTACGGGTGTCCATCCAGGCTGTCAGAGAGCCTGATGAGTGTTTTTGTTTTTGATGCCTGCCCTCACTTCAGTGCGGAGGATTCCTCCTTCCATTCTGGTTCCTCAGTGGTGGAATGACTTGCCTACCACTGTCAGGACAACAGAATCCCTCCCCCTATTTCGACGCAGACTAAAAACACACCTTTTTAAACCTTAGTCCTACCTCCAGATCCCCCCCCCCTTCCGAAATCCGTATCCCTCCCTCACTTATGATGACTGTATGTTTAGAACAGCACTTCATGTGTATTTTACGAGTTATGGATGTGATGCTTTAACTTGTGGAAGAACCTATGCACTGGTAAATCACTTTGGATTAAAAGCATCTGTCAAATGACTAAAATGTAATGAATAAAACAATGGAACATACCTTTCAAGGGTTTTTTTCACTCCAAAGTCTCCCAGACGAATCTTTCCATATTTGTCAAAGTATATGTTCTAAATGCAATTGACATTGTGTAAGTTTACAGTGATTCTGTAAGAGCTCCGCTCCTCTCCGTTCTAGCCTCCGTTTATTCTGTTTAGTCTGTTTATTTTGGTCTGTTCTGTTCTGCTCTGTTTTTGGGTCCATGAATTTCTGTTTTGACTCCTGCTTGGCTCTGTGGACTCTCTTCTGGATCAGAATTTCTGTACCTCTGCCCTGTTTGGACTGACCATCCGGTTTTTGAACTTTGCCTGTTCTTGGGATTACGTTCTGTCTGCCCCGTTATCTACCTTCGTTATTAAACCTGCCATTTTCGTTATCCCTGAGTCTGCACTTGGTGTAAAAACAGAGATAGTAAAAACACTTTACTGTATCTCAAGATAACATAGTTATGGAACCATACTGAGTCTTGTACCAAAATCATATACATTCATAAATGAATACCTTCAGGAATTTGTGAAATAAAAAGAACAATTATTCATGTGTTATAAAATGAAAAAAACATTTAGACATTTATTTGACAGAAACATTGCGACAACAGGCTTGTAAGAAACGGAGAAGAGGATTCCTGGAAGACCAGCTCTACTCTAATTCGTTCATTTTCTGAACTGAATTATTCTCTAAAACCAGGGATCTCCCCCAAGGAGGACCATATGTATGCAGGTTTTCATTCCAACCAATGAATGCTGCTTTAATTGATTCCAATGAATCATTCAGCCATATGCACTTAACTGCACTTCTCCGCTTCACTAAAAATGATGGCCAGCAGGCACCACTGCATAGCAACCTATCATCACTTTCTCTGTCACATCATAGCAACGTGTCATTGTTTACATTGTGGTATCATAACAACCTGCAGCCAGTACCTGTGGCATGATGTCCCTGTGCAGAATGTTGTTCTCGTGCACATGTTGCACAGCACTGCTGATCTCTGCAAACCAGCTCAGGATCTGTGTGAGAAACACAGTTTGCAAGTCATATTTATTCATAAAGCACATTTAAAATCACAACTGTAAAACCCCACGCTAACCCAATGACGGAATTTAGCGAGGGCCGAAGGGGTTTGCATGCTCGTCCTCCTGGTGTTGCTGGAAGAATACTAGTAGGGTTAAATAGTAATGACCGCTATGCGGAGAGATCAGCTCATGAATAAACCACGTTACAAAGCCAGTAGTACCATTCTGCCTTCCGCTCTTTACTGGTCCGGGCTGACCAAGAATCTCCACAGTCGGGCCAATATATTCACCTTCGTTATCTGACTCCATTTAAGATATAATTTAGAAATTTGGGTTTGAAACATATGCGAACCTTGGGAGTGATTACACTCGACTCTTACTGGCGCCACCATTACTCAATATATGCTCCCGGGATTAGCATTATTGCTGAATCTCAGTTTTGCAGAGAACTCAGAGGCTGAGGGTCTAGCCAACACAATACATGCACTATATTGACATGACAGTTGTGAGCCCAGGTCGGCATGCATTTAGAAGGTTCCTTAGAGCTAACTTGACAGGAACCGGCGTAGAAACGCCCATGGGTTCCCTTCGCATCAAATTATAAGAGCCATGCACCACCAATCCTTTTTATGGGCCGAACTTGGCTGCTTTTCCCAGCTTGGAAACACCACTAAAGTACCAAGCCACTGATCAGTTGGTCTTTGGTCAATATTGTCCCTCTGAGTATTCAGTCGTAATTTAGGCTGAAAAATGTACAAGATGAATTAGAGTCATGGAGATCACGCACCGGGATGAGAGTCAGCACCTCCAAGTCCGAGGCCATGGTTCTCTGCCGGAAAACGGTGGATGGCTCCCTCCGGGTTGGGAACGAGTCTTTGCCCCAAGTGAAGGAGTTCAAGTATCTCGGGGTCTTGTTCACGAGTGAGGGTAGATGGGAGCGTGAGATCGACAGGCGGATCGGTGCAGCGTCAGCAGTAATGCGGGCGTTGCACCGGACTGTTGTGGTGAAGAGGGAGCTGAGCCGGAAGGCGAAGCTCTCGATTTACTGGTCGATCTACGTCCCAACCCACACCTATGGTCACAAGCTTTGGGTAGTGACTGAAAGAACGAGATCGCGTATACAAGCGGCCAAAATGAGCTTCCTCCGTAGGGTGGCCGGGCTCAGCCTTAGAGATAGGGTGAGGAGCTCGGACATCCGGAGGGAGCTCGGAGTAGAGCCGCTGCTCCTTCGCGTCGAAAGGAGCCAATTGAGGTGGTTCGGGCATCTGATCAGGATGCCTCCCGGGCGCCTCCCTTTGGAGGTTTTCCGGGCTCGTCCAACTGGGCGGAGACCCCGAGGGAGACCCAGAGCCCGCTGGAGAGATTATATATCTCTCCTGGCCAGGGAACGCCTCGGGATCCCCCAGGAGGAGCTAGAATGCGTTGCTGGGGAGAGGGACGCCTGGAATACCCGGCTTTGCCTACTGCCCCCGCGACCCGACTCCAGATAAGCGGGTGATGATGGATGGATGGATGGATGGAGATCACGCAAGTTACAAACAAAATAATTTATTTTCAGACAGGTAGGTTATTAGCTTTAGAATACCAAGAGTCAATTACAAAATACACAAATTAAGAATAGAGATAGAGTAAATAATCATACCTAGCCTGCGTTGGCTACACACAAACAAAGAGTAGAGTGTGGGAAGCCGGTTACGGTCTTCCCTATACATACACACACGTAGAATATGCTGTGTGGGAAGTCGAATGCGATCTTCCCAGATTGGTCTGTCTCCCTTGCTTTTATGGCAAATCATACGTTTGAAACCAGGCGGCAGTGCCATAAATTAACCTGGAGGGGTGGTCAAATCTGGAATTTAGACCCCCACCTTTGGGGGTTGTTAAGTAGGGAAAATGAGATGGTTACCAGAGAGGACATGTAGGTTTTCCTTGAGTTACTGAAACTATGGTTTATTAAACTCTATTTGGTATGAAATGTATCTCATCAGATTCCTTGATTTTACCGGATCACATCCATACCAAACAGATTATCCTTATGTTATATTATGTAGTTGTCACAAAAAGTCCAATGACACAAGTGTCCAAATGGGGGCACTGTGGGAGTGTCCTGAGCCTTTCCCCAAGGTCGCATTCTTTTCCCATGACCTGGCGCAAGGTTTATTGACCCCTCAACCAAAACATCGGCAGAACACCCCCACAGCCACATTCAATCTTCCCTCTACCTCAGTCTCTCTAGATGCGAACATTCTTGGGAGCCAATGGTCTGACTCCCCCAAAGGAAGTCCGAATCAGAGAGCTTACTGGAGATACCTGGAGAGAGATGTATTTGAGAGTTTTCGTGACAACCGTATTATGTGATAAATATGTTTTGTGCCTCTCATGGTAATATACCTTTTGGATAAACCTGATTTGGGTGAATTAAAGGAAAGGAGACAAAACCCCAGATTGCTTGGTTTCTTCTCCTTATCTCCAGAATCCAGGCCTTAGTTCTTGACCCTAAAAATGGGTCACCCATCTGGAATTTATAGCCAAACCCCCACCAGACCTTGGTCAGGGGGTTAACATAAATGGCTTCTACAGAGACAGCTTTTGCCCAGTTTTCCCTCGGCTCCTGGATGGTTATGATATCAAAGGTAGACTGTAACAAAAACTAGACCATTACACCAGTCGCACTGAACCAATCAGAATACCACCAAACATTACTATATTCTGACCTGGGATAACAATGCATGCTCCGGGAGGGGGAAGTCAGCAAGCTGACCAGCGCATGACACCAAATGTTAATTATTACTGGCTTACACTACCGTCAAGTGCTGTACAATTTCTAATTACTATATATGTAAATGGGCGGCACGGATGGTGCAGTGGGTAGCAGTGCCGCCTCACAGCAAGGAGGTCCTGGGTTCGAATCCCCGTCGGCCGGGGCCTCTCTGTGCGGAGTTTGCATGTTCTCCCCGTGTCAGCGTGGGTTTCCTCCGGGTACTCTGGTTTCCTCCCACAGTCCAAAGACATGCAGGTTAGGCTGATTGGAGAGTCTAAATTGCCTGTAGGTATGAGTGTGTGAGTGAATGGTGTGTGTGCCCTGCGATGGACTGGCGACCTGTCCAGGGTGTATTCCTGCCTTTCGCCCAATGTATGCTGGGATAGGCTCCAGCCCCCCTGCGACCCTGTTCAGGATAAGCGGGTTAAGATAATGGATGGATGGATGGATGGATATATATGTAAATAAACACAGTCATAATATCAAGCTTTATTTATAGAGCGCCAGATACATACATGAAGCTGGCACATATGCCAGCCATGGCGGCTAGTGCTGTTTGAATTAAATGGGAGATGTAATGTTGCAATGAGCTTCACTATAGCCGGGATAGAATGGGAAGGTTGTGTGGAAGGTTCCAGTACATCTTTATTTCTCCCAGAGGCATAATTATTTGTATGGCTGGGTGTTTGTCACAGATATCACATAGGATTTTCTCTTTTTTGGCAGTCCCTTTAATTCCCTGTTTCTTTTCCGCAATTGTTTTGGAGCATAACTATTCAGAACAAACACACGCTCTATCCGCATTTCAGTCACTAAGGTTGAGCACGTTATTTCAGTCACTAAGGTTGAGCATGTTATTTCAGTCACTAAGGTTGAGCACGTTGTTTCAGTCACTAAGGTTGAGCATGTTATTTCAGTCACTAAGGTTGAGCATGTTATTTCAGTCACTAAGGTTGAGCATGTTATTTCAGTCACTAAGGTTGAGCATGTTATTTCAGTCACTAAGGTTGAACACGTTATTTCAGTCACTAAGGTAGAGCATGTTATTTCAGTCACTAAGGTTGAGCACGTTGTTTCAGTGACTAAGGTTGAGCATGTTATTTCAGTCACTAAGGTTGAGCATGTTATTTCAGTCACTAAGGTTGAGCATGTTATTTCAGTCACTTCCAATTGCTTCGCATGAGATATTGTTTCATTTCATAGATTATTTTGTAAATATTTTCTGCAACAAACACCCAGTCTTAATTATTGTTTGGCAGTCATCATTCATTCATATTTATGAATAATAATCAGTTTGATTTCTTGCAGTGGGGGTTGAAGCTTAGATCTGTGTTTCCGTCTTGCACCCCACTTTATGCCTGCGCTATAGAGGCAGAGAAATTTCACAAACAATTCAACCCTCGTTAATGGCATGAACTTTAGTAAATTCAACAGAATACATAATCAGTCACACTTATAATATCTCCGCCCTTTATTTGCGTGATCCACCCCTAAGTGCATATGAATTAAGGACATAAGCGTACCTGACTGGCCTAGATCACACGCATATTGTGGTTCCAGCCCCGTGCACCAGTTTGATATCTTACAATGACTGGCCTAGATCACACGCATACTGTGGTTCCAGCCCCATGCACCAGTTTGATATCTTACAATGACTGGCCTAGATCACACGCATACTGTGGTTCCAGCCCCATGCACCAGTTTGATATCTTACAATGACTGGCCTAGATCACACGCATGCTGTGGTTCCAGCCCCGTGCACCAGTTTGATATCTTACAATGACTGGCCTAGATCACACGCATGCTGTGGTTCCAGCCCCATGCACCAGTTTGATACATAAGACGCATGTTCCTGGGCAAAATGTGTCATATGTGCACCTGAAAATCATCACAAAAGGCTCAGTACACCTGGCCCAGAGAATGTATAAAATACCAAACACTGAGGTAGAGGGGTATGTACCCAAACAAGGACCAAATAATAAAAAGACAAACACTTTGGGGTCTTTCCCATGTGCGTCCCCCAAGTGAGATGACACTGTGACTGTGGGAATATGAACCAGACAATATGACTGTGGGAATATGAACCAGACACTGTGACTGTGGAATATGAACCAGGCACTATGACTGTGGGAATATGAACCAGGCACTATGACTGTGGAATATGAACCAGACACTGTGACTGTGGAATATGAACCAGGCACTATGACTGTGGGAATATGAACCAGGCACTATGACTGTGGAATATGAACCAGACACTGTGACTGTGGAATATATGTGGAATAGAACGAGCCGCTTCTACTCAACTTTCTTCCTTCTTTTCTAACAACAACCTGCTAGACCCCCATCAGTCTGGCTTCAGATCGGGCCACTCGACAGAGACTCCTCTCCGTCAGTGAGTCACTTCATGCCGCACGAGCAGCCTCCCTCTCCTCTGTCCTCATTCTTCTAGATCTCTCTGCTGCCTTCGACACTGTGGATCACTCCATCCTCCTGTCTGCCCTGTCAGCAACGGGCATCTGTGGCACAGCCCTGGACTGGATTGAGTCCTACCTCTCTGGTCGCTCCTTCCAGGTTGCCTGGGCTGGTTCGGTATCGACACCTCGGCCCCTCGCCACAGGAGTTCCCCAGGGCTCAGTCCTTGGCCCACTTCTTTTTTCTCTCTACACTCGCTCCCTTGGCCCTGTGATCACTGCACATGGGCTATCCTACCACTGCTATGCGGACGATACCCAACTCTTCGTCTCGTTCCCGCCGTCTGATACGCAGGTCTCAGCCCGTATCTCTGCTTGCCTGAGGGACATCCAGAGCTGGATGGACAACCACCATCTAAAGCTCAACCCAGGTAAAACTGAAATGATATTCATCCCTGCTAATACCTCTCCCCATCTGGATCTCTCCATTTCCCTCGGGGATACCACACTCACGCCGTCACCCAGTGCAAGGAACCTCGGCGTGGTGATGGACAGCAGACTGTCCCTTTCCGAGAACATTGCGGCGGTGACCCGGTCTTGCGGGTTCTTCCTATACAACATACGGAGAATCCGCCCCTTTCTCACCCCCTACTCGACCCAGCTCCTGGTCCAAGCGATGGTTCTGTCCCGCCTGGACTACTGCAATTCCCTCTTGGCTGGCCTCCCAGCGTCCGCCATCAGACCCCTCCAACTCATCCAGAATGCAGCAGCTCGTCTGGTCTTCAACCTTCCCAAATACTCACACGTCACCCCCCTGCTTACTTCCCTCCACTGGCTGCCTGTCATGGCTCGCATCAAATTCAAAACATTGGTGCTAGCCTTCCAAGCAGTTAAAGGGTCTTCCCCAGCTTTTCTGCAAAAAATCATCAGACCCTACACCCCTGCCAGACCTCTTCGTTCAGCCTCCACAGGCCGCTTGGCACCTCCCCCTCTCAGAACCTCCACCTCACGCTCACGACTACTGTCTGTTCTGGCTCCACGGTGGTGGAACGAACTCCCCGTTGAGGTCAGAACTATAGAATCTCTCCCCACCTTCAAGCGCTAGCTGAAGACACACCTCTTCAAGCAGCACCTCTCCCCATCCCTCCCTACCTCCCTGTGAACCTTAATTGTTGTCTCTGTGACTTGCTTTGTGTATCGGTATTTTAGTTGGCTAGGTAAGCAGTGTTTGGATAGTTAACTTTGGTGACTTTTGCTCTGTTTGTTTGTTTGTTCTCAAAAAAAAAAAAAAAAAAAAAAAAAAATGGTCCTTGTCCTTATCTTTGTTGTGCAGGTAGCAGTTGAAATTGTACTTACCTCTAGGGTCTTTCAGCGAACTTATCCCTGGTTATGGGTATGCACTTTGTTGTACGTCGCTCTGGATAAGAGCGTCTGCCAAATGCCAATAATGTAATGTAATGTAATGTAATGAATATGAACCAGGCACTATGACTGTGGAATATGAACCGGGCACTATGACTGTGGAATATGAATCAGACACTGTGACTGTGGAATATGAACCAGGCACTATGACTGTGGGAATATTCCCAAGGCAAAATAAAGCCTGCATCAGGAAAGCTGTAGCAAAAGTGAAGAGATACGTTTTTAGCTTTCTTGTAAAAATATTTCAGGAGTTGGCTTCCCTGATATTTTTAGGTAGTGTGTTCCATAGCTTTAAGGGCATAATTGACAAAGGCTGCATTTTCTTTCTGCTGCTGCTGGGAACCTCAAATAAACCAGCAGTAGATGATTGCAGTGTTCTTGAGGGCAAATAGTGGTACAATTAGTTAAAAAAGGGAGTTAACAATGTAGCTTGGTCCTAGCCCATTAAGGGCTTTGTATATCAGGAGGAGGATTGTAAATGTTACAGGAAGCCAGTGCAAAGCAGCTAAAACTGGATTAATAGTTCTGGGCTGCATTTCCCGAAGCCTTTTTAGCGCTACGTCGTTCATAAGTTATACCTTAAGCTCTACCTTAACCTTAAGCTGGGCCACGTTTCCCAATGATGGTGTCTCCCAGTGTTATACAAAGACTCGAAAGGTATACCTTACTAAAGTTGTTTAATTTTCTAGTCGTGTTCCCCGAACTATCACTTCGGCAATTGCTTAAGGGATAGCTTCTAAGTGTAACGTTACTAGGCCCATCCATGGTTCTAAAATCGATTATTCAATCCATTCAGCGACTGCTTGACTGTGTGATGAGAAAGTAGTGTTCTTTATAAATAAAACTTAAAAATATTGCATTTACCACGACTGGTGGGAAATGACTAATATAATTACAAATACTCATATAAATCTAAGCGTATGTATCATTTTCACTAAATGATATATACGGTGTGTGATATCACACCTTGTCCCGCTACGCCACCTAGCAATGCGCCTTCTGTGTCGTGTGATGTATTATTTACATAATTTTAATATCTTTGTCATGGTGCCTTAAAATGACTTTGCAATCAGGGTTGATTTTGCAGAAGCACCATCACATAACTGGTGTAATTCTTTATTTTCTCTGATTAAATGATGTTTTCAATAAAAGCGCACCAACAAGCGAAACGCACCAACATGACAACAACATAAGCTATGGTGGAAAAAACCAAAGAAGCTGTCTCACAGCTTCACAGCAAACAAAATGTAGATATTGTTAGAGGACGTGGTGCTGAATAAACAAACATTATTTTCCAGTTTTAGGACTGCGGTGTCCAACAAAACAAAGAAAGAAAGAACTATGGTTAAACATCGCTCCATGCCACAGAGAGAGAGTGGGAAATCGTTAGTTTATGAATAGAATTTAAAAGGCAATTGAGCAACGTGTTCAATAAAGTGCAACATGCATCCTTCGTTTTTTATTCTTTGTATGAAAACAGCGCCGTTTATGTGGTGTTTTAGTAATATTATTAGCCAACTACAACTCTAGAATTATTAGTGAACATATTGCTTAACAGATTGAGAGGTAGCTAAGAGCAACAGCTGATTTCAGAGGCTTGCGGTCGTAACAGTGGTGGCCACTAGCGGAGTGAGCTGACAACATCGATAAGGTATAGCTAAGAGTGGTCCAGACCAACCTTAGGGAAGTACGACGTACAGAAGGTATACTTAGCTAAAAACGCTTCGGGAAACACGCTGAAACGTTAAGGTAGAGCTTAAGGAATGACTTACGAAGGACGTAGCTTTAAGAAGGCTTCGGGAAACGCAGCCCAGAAATCTGAGACTGAAACTTGAACCAGTTTAACACACAGTCAGAAAGACCAACCAACGATTGATTAGGATATCATGATGAGATCAAACGCTTCGCGAGCTGTGGTATGTTCTGATTATTAAGAGCAGTTTCAGTGTAAGAGCTGTGGTATGTTCTAAAGCCGGACTGAAATTCCTCAAGGATATTGTTTTCTTTATGAAAGGAGGTTATTTGCACTGAATTTTCAAATAGTGTACTAATGAACGGAAAGTTGGCTATCGGTCTACAGTTGGTCAGTGCATTACAATCTAGGCTGGGTTTCTTTAGTGAGGGTTTAACAACAGCTGTTTTGAATGCATCTGGAAAAATGCCTGTTGGGAGAGATGTATTTATAATGTTCAGAGCGTGACTTGAAACACTATTGAATTCAGCAAAGTGTTCACAACTGCTCTCCACTATCACTATGTTCCATAACTCTGTGCAATTGTCCACTCCCTAATCCAGAGCCGTTTGTGTGGCGTGTCTATGCGAATCCAGTTCCGCATCTTCATGCATCCCTTCTTATTGTATGAATGCCCTTTCATGCATCTCACCTGATGTGTATTTGTTAGATAACCCTCACTCCCATGCCCCACCTAGTTTGTCTTATCCCTCTGTGTATTTAAACAGCAGTTTGAGCGTTCACCAGTGTCAGAATTCCAGTTTGCCTTGCCCCCTCTGTGTTGTTTGCCGTGATTTTTGGTTTTTGATCTCCACTTGGTTTTTTGACTACTCTCTCGCCTAACCCCTTGTACCTTTGATTTTCTGCTCTTTTGGATTTTTGACCTTGGACTGTATCTTTACTACTCTTTTGCAACTCGATTTGGCACTGTGTTTCTGGATACCTGGCTTTTGACATTGGACTGAAATAAACAAGGAGTTTGGAATTCCCTGGTCTGGGTTTCTGTTACCATACATAAAACCACCTCTTAGTGGAGCAGCAGTATTTAACGCAGATGACAATATATTGTTGAAATTTTCAACCATATCATTTAAAGAGCAATCATAACTGTATGGCTCAAATGATCTGATGATATTAGGAAACTTTGCTTCAGCCTTGTCATCTAGGAATCTCTTTGAACGAAAAATGCCCTTTTACTCTTAGGTTTGCATCAAAAAACACACAATGATAAGATTGTGAAGTGGACCCTGTCTGACAAAAATGCAAAAGAAAAAGCAGAAGCATAAAGCAGCTGAGAGCTGAGGAAAACATGCCCGCACTACATAGACCCAGGAGAAAAGGCTGAAAAACTGTGAAAAAAACAAACAAATGACACAGTACTGCAATAAGAATACATGAAGTTACAACAAAAACACAACACAGACTGTTCTGATGGGGAATTAAAAGCAATGGAACAGCAGTCAGACTGCTGCAGTACTTTGAATCAGCAGCAGAGGCAGTGATGAGCACTGGAGCGTGATTAACTGGCCGTTCCAAACAGGGAGAAAAAGAGGAAGAGAACCTTCATAAAAATAAGCATTTACTGGCTTACCTGATCTTCTGTGAAATATCCACCAGTATCTTTCTGGTTTTTAATTTTCTGAGAAAGATCACCACCCTTGCAATACTCCATAACTATGTACAGATTCATAATATCTGTAAAGAGAGAATAATTTCCACAGGTTTAGTATTTCTCAAAATAAGTAATAGAGAATGAATTGACAGTGTAGTTGATAAGGCATTAATAAAGACATAATTACCCTCTGTGGCTGTGATGGCCAGGTGCTCTACTCTAACACTAGTGTTTATCACTGTATGACACTGCTCCGTCTCTGGGCAGCAATCGTTTCATTTTACTCATATTTTGAGTCTAACTTAAGACCTGTGCACAATATTATGATACACTTTTGCCTTTTGCCTAAAATGTGGGTCCAAATAAAAAAATATGATCAACTATGAAAATGATCTGATACTTATATGAAAGCCACAATTTACTGTGCAAAAGTTTGTGTTTGTTGTATCTCAAAGTAAACACAACCTCTGCAGAATACACATTTAAATAGCACATTTCTGCAATTTGTAATTCACAATGATTTTATATTTGATTAATTTAACAGATTAAAAACAATAAAGTTTTAAATGTGGCATGTGTAATAGTTTCGGCACCCTTCAACTTAAACCATTAATACTTTTTTTAAAAGGTCTCAAAAGTTACTTGATTTCTTCAGCCTTCCATTAAGCCATCTGAAGACTATTCTAGAGCTCAGTAAATTTGAAATACTTAGTAAAAACAAGTGCTATCAACTGATTATACAATAATTTAACTCTTTGGCCACAACCACCAAAGAGGGGAAACATTTGGAGAAAAGAAGACCTTGCTACCGATTAACATGGGGGAGGATCTATTAAGTGTTGCACTTGTGTGTCAGCTAGTGGTGCAGGAAATATTCTGTGGGTGAAAGTAAGATTTCATGTAGCTAAATATCAACCGATCTTAGAAGCAAATGTCCTCGTGTCTGTGAAGATAAGGATGCTCTTTGGTTATTTAAGAAAAATCCAAACAAAGATCCAAAACGAAACAATAAGAAATCTGTCTCCTTTTTATTTTTTATTTTACTTACTCTTGTCTTATATAGGATTGTATTGTATTGTATTGTTTTGTATGTACATCTGCACTGTTTTTACTTGCACTAGCCTCACCTTTATTATTTATGGGTATTTTTTACTTGCCTGACTGGAAGAGAACGCACAAGAATTCCAATGTACCTGTACTATATTGTACCTGTGCAAATGGCAATAAAACTCTATTCATATTCTATTCATATTCAAAACATTACATGACATTACATTATTGGCATTTGGCAGACGCTCTTATCCAGAGCGACGTACAACAAAGTGCATACCCATAACCAGGGATAAGTTCGCTGAAACACCCTAGAGGGAAGTACAATTTCAACTACTACCTGTACAACAAAGATAAGGACGAAGGCCTTTTTTTTTTTTGAGAACAAAGAAACAAAGAAACAGAGCAAAAGTGACCAAAATTTAACTATCCAAACACTGCTTACCTAGCCAACTAAAAATACCGATACACAAAGCATGTCACAGAGACAACAATTAAGGTTCACAGGGAGGTAGGGAGGGATGGGGAGAGGTGCTGCTTGAAGAGGTGTGTCTTCAGCTAGCGCTTGAAGGTGGGGAGAGATTCTACAGTTATGACCTCAACGGGGAGTTCGTTCCACCACCGTGGAGCCAGAACAGACAGTAGTCGTGAGCGTGAGGTGGAGGTTCGGAGAGGGGGAGGTGCCAAGCGGCCTGTGGAGGCTGAACGAAGAGGTCTGGCAGGGGTGTAGGGTCTGATGATTTTTCGTAGGTAAGCTGGGGAAGACCCCTTAACTGCTTGGAAGGCTAGCACCAATGTTTTGAATTTGATGCGAGCATATCTGAATAAACATATCTGAATAATACAATATTACTGCAAGGAAGTATAGGAAGACTGAAAGCAAGGATAGAAAAATTATTATCTGGCTACTAGAAATGTTGTGATTTCTTTCTGTAGGCCCCTACACTATCATACCCTTTCTGTAGGCCCCTACACTATCATACCCTTTCTGTAGGCCCCTACACTATCGTACCCTTTCTGTAGACCCCTACACTATTATACCCTTTCTGTAGGCCCCTACACTATCATACCCTTTCTGTAGGCCCCTACACTATCATACCCTTTCTGTAGGCCCCGACACTATCATACCCTTTTTGTAGGCCCCTACACTATCATACCCTTTCTGTAGGCCCCTACACTATCATACCCTTTCTGTAAGCCCCTACACTATCATACCCTTTCTGTAGGCCCCTACACTACTGCACCCTTTCTGTAGGCCCCTACACTATCATACCCTTTCTGTAGGCCCCTACACTATCATACCCTTTCTGTAGGCCCCTACACTATCATACCCTTTCTGTAGGCCCCTACACTATCATACCCTTTCTGTAGACCCCTACACTATCATATCCTTTCTGTAGGCCCCTACACTATCATACCCTTTCTGTAGGCCCCTACACTATCATACCCTTTCTGTAGGCCCCTACACTACCATACCCTTTCTGTAGACCCCTACACTATCATACCCTTTCTGTAGGCCCCTACACTATCATACCCTACTGTAGGCCCCTACACTATCATACCCTACTGTAGGCTCCTACACTATCATACCCTACTGTAGGCCCCTACACTATCATACCCTACTGTAGGCCCCTACACTATCATACCCTTTCTGTAGGCCCCTACACTATCATACCCTACTGTAGGCCCCTACACTATCATACCCTTTCTGTAGGCCCCTACACTATCATACCCTTTCTGTAGGCCCCTACACTATCGTACCCTTTCTGTAGGCCCCTACACTATCGTACCCTTTCTGTAGACCCCTACACTATCATACCCTTTCTGTAGGCCCCTACACTATCTTACCCTTTCTGTAGGCCCCTACACTATCATACCCTTTCTGTAGGCCCCTACACTATCGTACCCTTTCTGTAGGCCCCTACACTATCGTACCCTTTCTGTAGACCCCTACACTATCGTACCCTTTCTGTAGGCCCCTACACTATCATACCCTTTCTGTAGGCCCCTACACTATCATACCCTTTCTGTAGTCCCCTACACTATCATACCCTTTCTGTAGGCCCCTACACTATCATACCCTTTCTGTACACCCCTACACTATCATACCCTTTCTGTAGGCCCCTACACTATCATACCCTTTCTGTAGGCCCTTACACTATCATACCCTTTCTGTAGGCCCCTACACTATCATACCCTTTCTGTAGGCCCCTACACTATCATACCCTTTCTGTAGGCCCCTACACTATCATACCCTTTCTGTAGGCCCCTACACTATCATACCCTTTCTGTAGGCCCCTACACTATCATACCCTTTCTGTAGGCCCCTACACTATCATACCCTTTCTGTAGGCCCCTACACTATCATACCCTTTCTGTCGGCCCCTACACTATCATACCCTTTCTGTAGGCCCCTACACTATCATACCCTTTCTGTAGGCCCCTACACTATCATACCCTTTCTGTAGGCCCCTACACTATCATACCCTTTCTGTAGTCCCCTACACTATCATACCCTTTCTGTAGGCCCCTACACTATCATACCCTTTCTGTAGGCCCCTACACTATCATACCCTTTCTGTAGTCCCCTACACTATCATACCCTTTCTGTAGGCCCCTACACTATCATACCCTTTCTGTACACCCCTACACTATCATACCCTTTCTGTAGGCCCCTACACTATCATACCCTTTCTGTAGGCCCTTACACTATCATACCCTTTCTGTAGGCCCCTACACTATCATACCCTTTCTGTAGGCCCCTACACTATCATACCCTTTCTGTAGGCCCCTACACTATCATACCCTTTCTGTAGGCCCCTACACTATCATACCCTTTCTGTAGGCCCCTACACTATCATACCCTTTCTGTAGGCCCCTACACTATCATACCCTTTCTGTAGGCCCCTACACTATCATACCCTTTCTGTCGGCCCCTACACTATCATACCCTTTCTGTAGGCCCCTACACTATCATACCCTTTCTGTAGGCCCCTACACTATCATACCCTTTCTGTAGGCCCCTACACTATCATACCCTTTCTGTAGTCCCCTACACTATCATACCCTTTCTGTAGGCCCCTACACTATCATACCCTTTTTGTAGGCCCCTACACTATCATACCCTTTCTGTAGGCCCCTACACTATCATACCCTTTCTGTAGGCTCCTACACTATCATACCCTTTCTGTAGGCCCCTACACTATCATACCCTTTCTGTAGGCCCCTACACTATCATACCCTTTCTGTAGGCCCCTACACTGTCATACCCTTTCTGTAGTCCCCGACACTATCATACCCTTTCTGTAGGCCCCTACACTATCCTACCCTTTCTGTAGACCCCTACACTATCATACCCTTTCTGTAGGCCCCTACACTATCATACCCTTTCTGTAGGCCCCTACACTATCATACCCTTTCTGTAGGCCCCTACACTATCATACCCTTTCTGTAGACCCCTACACTATCATACCCTTTCTGTAGGCCCCTACACTATCATACCCTTTCTGTAGGCCCCTACACTATCATACCCTTTCTGTAGGCCCCTACACTATCATACCCTTTCTGTAGGCCCCTACACTATCATACCCTTTCTGTAGGCCCCTACACTATCATACCCTTTCTGTAGGCTCCTACACTATCATACCCTTTCTGTAGGCCCCTACACTATCATACCCTTTCTGTAGGCCCCTACACTATCATACCCTTTCTGTAGGCCCCTACACTATCATACCCTTTCTGTAGGCCCCGACACTATCCTACCCTTTCTGTAGACCCCTACACTATCATACCCTTTCTGTAGGCCCCTACACTATCATACCCTTTCTGTAGGCCCCTACACTATCATACCCTTTCTGTAGCCCCCTACACTATCATACCCTTTCTGTCGGCCCCTACACTATCATACCCTTTCTGTAGGCCCCTACACTATCATACCCTTTCTGTAGGCCCCTACACTATCATACCCTTTCTGTAGGCCCCTACACTTTCATACCCTTTCTGTAGGCCCCTACACTATCATACCCTTTCTGTAGGCCCCTACACTATCATACCCTTTCTGTAGGCCCCTACACTATCATACCCTTTCTGTAGGCCCCTACACTATCATACCCTTTCTGTAGACCCCTACACTATCATACCCTTTCTGTAGGCCCCTACACTATCATACCCTTTCTGTAGACCCCTACACTATCATACCCTTTCTGTAGGCCCCTACACTATCATACCCTTTCTGTAGACCCCTACACTATCATACCCTTTCTGTAGGCCTCTACACTATCATACCCTTTCTGTAGGCCCCTACACTATCGTACCCTTTCTGTAGGCCCCTACACTATCGTACCCTTTCTGTAGGCCCCTACACTATCGTACCCTTTCTGTAGGCCCCTACACTATCATACCCTTTCATTAGGCCCCTACACTATCATACCCTTTCTGTAGGCCCCTACACTATCATACCCTTTCTGTAGGCCCCTACACTATCGTACCCTTTCTGTAGACCCCTACACTATCATACCCTTTCTGTAGGCCCCTACACTATCATACCCTTTTTGTAGGCCCCTACACTATCATACCCTTTCTGTAGGCCCCTACACTATCATACCCTTTCTGTAGGCTCCTACACTATCATACCCTTTCTGTAGGCCCCTACACTATCATACCCTTTCTGTAGGCCCCTACACTATCATACCCTTTCTGTAGGCCCCTACACTGTCATACCCTTTCTGTAGTCCCCGACACTATCATACCCTTTCTGTAGGCCCCTACACTATCCTACCCTTTCTGTAGACCCCTACACTATCATACCCTTTCTGTAGGCCCCTACACTATCATACCCTTTCTGTAGGCCCCTACACTATCATACCCTTTCTGTAGGCCCCTACACTATCATACCCTTTCTGTAGACCCCTACACTATCATACCCTTTCTGTAGGCCCCTACACTATCATACCCTTTCTGTAGGCCCCTACACTATCATACCCTTTCTGTAGGCCCCTACACTATCATACCCTTTCTGTAGGCCCCTACACTATCATACCCTTTCTGTAGGCCCCTACACTATCATACCCTTTCTGTAGGCTCCTACACTATCATACCCTTTCTGTAGGCCCCTACACTATCATACCCTTTCTGTAGGCCCCTACACTATCATACCCTTTCTGTAGGCCCCTACACTATCATACCCTTTCTGTAGGCCCCGACACTATCCTACCCTTTCTGTAGACCCCTACACTATCATACCCTTTCTGTAGGCCCCTACACTATCATACCCTTTCTGTAGGCCCCTACACTATCATACCCTTTCTGTAGCCCCCTACACTATCATACCCTTTCTGTCGGCCCCTACACTATCATACCCTTTCTGTAGGCCCCTACACTATCATACCCTTTCTGTAGGCCCCTACACTATCATACCCTTTCTGTAGGCCCCTACACTTTCATACCCTTTCTGTAGGCCCCTACACTATCATACCCTTTCTGTAGGCCCCTACACTATCATACCCTTTCTGTAGGCCCCTACACTATCATACCCTTTCTGTAGGCCCCTACACTATCATACCCTTTCTGTAGACCCCTACACTATCATACCCTTTCTGTAGGCCCCTACACTATCATACCCTTTCTGTAGACCCCTACACTATCATACCCTTTCTGTAGGCCCCTACACTATCATACCCTTTCTGTAGACCCCTACACTATCATACCCTTTCTGTAGGCCTCTACACTATCATACCCTTTCTGTAGGCCCCTACACTATCGTACCCTTTCTGTAGGCCCCTACACTATCGTACCCTTTCTGTAGGCCCCTACACTATCGTACCCTTTCTGTAGGCCCCTACACTATCATACCCTTTCATTAGGCCCCTACACTATCATACCCTTTCTGTAGGCCCCTACACTATCATACCCTTTCTGTAGGCCCCTACACTATCGTACCCTTTCTGTAGACCCCTACACTATCATACCCTTTCTGTAGGCCCCTACACTATCATACCCTTTCTGTAGGCCCCTACACTATCATACCCTTTCTGTAGTCCCCTACACTATCATACCCTTTCTGTAGGCCCCTACACTATCATACCCTTTCTGTAGACCCCTACACTATCATACCCTTTCTGTAGGCCCCTACACTATCATACCCTTTCTGTAGGCCCCTACACTATCGTACCCTTTCTGTAGGCCCCTACACTACCATACCCTTTCTGTAGGCCCCTACACTATCATACCCTTTCTGTAGACCCCTACACTATCATACCCTTTCTGTAGGCCCCTACACTATCATGCCCTTTCTGTAGGCTCCTACACTATCATATCCTTTCTGTAGGCCCCTACACTATCATGCCCTTTCTGTAGGCCCCTACACTATCATACCTTTTGTGTAGGCCCCTACACTATCGTACCCTTTCTGTAGGCCCCTACACTATCATACCCTTTCTGTAGGCCCCTACACTATCATACCCTTTCTGTAGACCCCTACACTATCATACCCTTTCTGTAGGCCCCTACACTATCATGCCCTTTCTGTAGGCTCCTACACTATCATATCCTTTCTGTAGGCCCCTACACTATCATGCCCTTTCTGTAGTCCCCTACACTATCATACCTTTTGTGTAGGCCCCTACACTATCATACCCTTTCTGTAGGCCCCTACACTATCATACCCTTTCTGTAGGCCCCTACACTATCATACCCTTTCTGTAGGCCCCTACACTATCATACCCTTTCTGTAGACCCCTACACTATCATACCCTTTCTGTAGGCCCCTACACTATCATACCCTTTCTGTAGACCCCTACACTATCATACCCTTTCTGTAGGTCCCTACACTATCATACCCTTTCTGTAGACCCCTACACTATCATACCCTTTCTGTAGGCCCCTACAATATCATACCCTTTCTGTAGGCCCCTACACTATCGTACCCTTTCTGTAGGCCCCTACACTATCGTACCCTTTCTGTAGACCCCTACACTATCATACCCTTTCTGTAGGCCCCTACACTATCATACCCTTTCTGTAGGCCCCTACACTATCATACCCTTTCTGTAGTCCCCTACACTATCATACCCTTTCTGTAGTCCCCTACACTATCATACCCTTTCTGTAGGCCCGTACACTATCATACCCTTTCTGTAGACCCCTACACTATCATACCCTTTCTGTAGACCCCTACACTATCATACCCTTTCTGTAGACCCCTACACTATCATACCCTTTCTGTAGGCCCCTACACTATCATACCCTTTCTGTACGCCCCTACACTATCATACCCTTTCTGTAGGCCCCTACACTATCGTACCCTTTCTGTAGGCCCCTACACTTCCATACCCTTTCTGTAGGCCCCTACACTATCATACCCTTTCTGTAGACCCCTACACTATCATACCCTTTCTGTAGGCCCCTACACTATCATGCCCTTTCTGTAGGCTCCTACACTATCATATCCTTTCTGTAGGCCCCTACACTATCATGCCCTTTCTGTAGGCCCCTACACTATCATACCCTTTGTGTAGTCCCCTACACTATCATACCCTTTCTGTAGGCCCCTACACTATCATACCCTTTCTGTAGGCCCCTACACTATCATACCCTTTCTGTAGGCCCCTACACTATCGTACCCTTTCTGTAGACCCCTACACTATCATACCCTTTCTGTAGGCCCCTACACTATCATACCCTTTCTGTAGGCCCCTACACTATCATACCCTTTCTGTAGGCCCCTACACTATCATACCCTTTCTGTAGGCCCCTACACTACTGCACCCTTTCTGTAGGCCCCTACACTATCATACCCTTTCTGTAGGCCCCTACACTATCATACCCTTTCTGTAGGCCCCTACACTATCATACCCTTTCTGTAGGCCCCTACACTATCATACCCTTTCTGTATGCCCCTACACTACTGCACCCTTTCTGTAGGCCCCTACACTATCATACCCTTTCTGTAGGCCCCTACACTATCATACCCTTTCTGTAGGCCCCTACACTATCATACCCTTTCTGTAGGCCCCTACACTATCATACCCTTTCTGTAGGCCCCTACACTATCATACCCTTTCTGTAGGCCCCTACACTATCATACCCTTTCTGTAGGCCCCTACACTATCATACCCTTTCTGTAGGCCCCTACACTTTCATACCCTTTCTGTAGGCTCCTACACTATCATACCCTTTCTGTAGGCCCCTACACTATCATACCCTTTTTGTAGGCCCCTACACTATCATACCCTTTCTGTAGACCCCTACACTATCATACCCTTTCTGTAGGCCCCTACACTATCATACCCTTTCTGTAGGCCCCTACACTATCATACCCTTTCTGTAGGCCCCTACACTATCATACCCTTTCTGTAGGCCCCTACACTATCATACCCTTTCTGTAGGCCCCTACACTATCATACCCTTTCTGTAGGCCCCTACACTATCATACCCTTTCTGTATGCCCCTACACTACTGCACCCTTTCTGTAGGCCCCTACACTATCATACCCTTTCTGTAGGCCCCTACACTATCATACCCTTTCTGTAGGCCCCTACACTATCATACCCTTTCTGTAGGCCCCTACACTTTCATACCCTTTCTGTAGGCTCCTACACTATCATACCCTTTCTGTAGGCCCCTACACTATCATACCCTTTCTGTAGGCCCCTACACTAGCATACCCTTTCTGTAGACCCCTACACTATCATACCCTTTCTGTAGGCCCCTACACTATCATACCCTTTCTGTAGGCCCCTACACTATCATACCCTTTCTGTAGGCCCCTACACTATCATACCCTTTCTGTAGACCCCTACACTATAGTACCCTTTCTGTAGGCCCCTACACTATCATACCCTTTCTGGAGGCCCCTACACTATCGTACCCTTTTTTTATTATTTCTGTCGGTAAGAGGGAGCCAGAGTCAGGAATGTTCTCCAAAACCTCTGGATTTTATTTTAATTTTACAGTACTATGGGTGATAACTCAATGCATGTTTTATTATTAAGTAAATAATAAATTGTAAAAATGTGAATTGTCTTATTGCTACCTTCAAAAGAGTCGTTGTACTCCACAATGAATGGGTGTTTCAACGCTTTAAGTGCAGCCACTTCATGGATCACAGATTCCTGAAAATACAAAAAAATAAAACTGCATTGAAGTTCAGTTATGATTTACAGCCGGCTCAGGAATTATTGGCACCCTTGACATACACATACAAAAACACTGTAAAGATTCAATATTCAACTTCCACACTAATAAAATTTTTTCAAGGCAAAATTTTAGCAATTGTGGTTTTGGACAGCTGGGAGTGTGGAGAAAGGAGAGGGTATGTACAATCCCCTCAAAACGTATTGGCCAATTCCTTTTTATTGCAATACATTGAATACATTTGGGGTTAAGAGAAAAAGATGAACATGAGAGTTCATAATCTTGTATTTCCTGCTATTTACACCGAGATGTGTTACTACTTAGAACTACCGTGGGTATCAGACAACCCACAGGTGAGCCAAAGTATTGGAACAGAGAGTCTTTAAGTAAATGAAAGTGAATAACACATAATATTTAGTAGCATATCCCTTGCTTGCAAAAACTGCCTCAAGCCTGCGACCCATTGACATCACCAAACTGTTGCATTTTCCTTGTCTGGTGCTTTTCCAGGCTTATAATGCAGCCTCTTTCAGTTGTTGTTTGTTTTGGGGGGTTTATTCCCTTCAATCTCCTCTTCAGGAGGTGAAATGCATGCTCAATCGGGTTACGGTCTGGTGATTGACTTGGCCAGTCTAAAACCTTCCACTTTTTCACCCTAATGAAGTCCTTTGTTGTGTTGGCAGTGTGTTTTGGGTCATTGTCTTGCTGCATGATGAAGTTCCCCCCAATTAGTTTGGACACATTTCTCCGTAATTTGGCAGCCAGAATATTTTTGTATTCTACAGCACTAAAACATCTACAAAACATGAATGACCCACCTCCATATTTGACAGTAGGTATGAGGTTCTGTTCCTTGTATGCATTCCTCTTTTACCGACAAATATGTTGATGGTATGTATGGCCAAAATGTTTGATTTTGGGCTCATCTGACCATAGCACTCTGTCCTTGTCATAATTCCAATAACCAGATTTGTTTATTGTCCTCAGTAAGGACTGTCTTTGTGCCCTTCCAAAGAGTTTGATGGCTCGGAGGTGCCATTTTATGTTTGTTTGTTTGTTTGTTAGACTTGGTGATCCACGATGCAACAAATCTCTTCAATTCTTAAAATGTCTCCCTCACTGCTCGGACAACCTGCACTTGCATCCTCTTCCAGGCTAGTTTGAACCATTCCATACGGTTTACTTTTTTATTATTGGCCTTACAGTGCTAATGTATTTTTTGTATCCATTACCAGACTTGTGATGGTCAATTACCAACTTTGTCTTTTAAATTCAGTTATTTGGCTTTTCCCATGCTGATGGATGACAAAGGGATTTTGCTTGCTTGTTACACCTCATTCATCTCTTGTGAAACAGGAAGTGATGGAAGGACACAATGTATTTCCTTTCAAGTGAAATTAACTTAAGTACATTTGTATTGCCAATTTCACTTTGATTTTATTTCCAATCATTTTTGGAGTGCCAATAATTTTGACACCTATGGTTTTCAGAAATAATGAGATTACTAAACAAATATGTCTGAACATAGCAGACAGATTATTATCTGTGTTGTTTATTATATGTTGCATTTTTATCAGGGATGCCAATGCGTCTGGTGCACACTATATATCACAGCTGCATAAGCTGCATATACTCCATGTTAAACCAACAGAAGCTACTTTCAGATATTTTAAATATTGTAGTTTAAATCCAAGAACAGTTTTATAAATTCAGCCTCAGGAGACAGGTCTGAGAGGTCTGGCAGGTTTGAGTCACTTACTGATTTTTGGACTGCCTTTACGACATATTCCTTTTCATCTGCCTTTTTCTTCACTCTGAAAACTTTACCAAAAGCTCCCTGGCCAATTTCTTTATCCTCGTAGTAGCCACGCTCCTCCAGGATACTTGCCCTGTTTCCCATGATGGCTTACTGCAAAAAAACAATGATAAGACCATCCAGTAAATTATGGACCATAAGCCCATTTGGAGACCCCCTTTCCATACTCAAGACATGAAGGCAGAAAATATTCCAATTCCTTTTGGACAAATTATGTATCGGCCTATATATATCGGCTAGGTAAGCAGTATTTGGCTAGGTAAGCGGTTTGTTCAACCATTGGGGGGTTGCGGTATTACGATAAAAAAAACAACAACAACAACAACAACTGATGATCAAATAGGCCCTGGTCCTTATCTGTGTTGTGCATTCTAGGCCTTACAGATCATGGGCACAGAAAAACCTGCACACAAGAATAAAATGAATGAAAAAAACTTTCTTAGAAAATGTCTCATTTTACAGAATTTCAACAGGGCATCTAAAAAAAGAGTGCAGCAGGGTTTGTTATCTCTAGTAAAATCATCTGGACAAAAGAATACAATTCATGCTGTGATATGCTTGGCTTATTTGGCACATACTGTAACTATGTAAAGTATCAACAAATGGCACAGGCATTTAGCACATTTAGGTTGAACTGGCTCATATTTAGAGCTGTATTTTGTATTTTGTTGCCAATGATTGACTGAAAAAATATGATTTTATTATATTTATCACAAGTGTTGTTTGATGGAAATATTTGCTTTTGTTGCATGTTTTTAATGTTTTGTGAGTGTTAGAGCATTTTGCAAACAAAATGAGTCATTTTTGCCAGTCAGCTTCTGTTTCAGCCTGTGTGCTAATTGTTTTCAAAATTTGACTTCAGAGTGGACAGATGTGTTTAAGCAATTGAGAAACTAATTTAGAAGGTGATACGGCTTGACCAGGACTACCTGCCAAACATTGAACGATTGTATCACCACCTAGTATCCAATCAGAATCTAGTATTCACCAAGATTGTGTATAATAATCTATAAACACGGACTGTTGCACAACTAGTATTTTGTTTTGCTGCCAGCAGTTCACTTGGGGATAGGACAGGAAATCCTGCCACATCATGAAAAGTGTAGCAGAGACACACCCAGTCAGTTCCCTCTGTTAATTGCTTTAAATTCATTAAAGATCAATAAAGTGAACTACAGGCGATTCTTCAGGGTGAGTTTGGTTAGTAAAATGATGGGGCATGAATGGAAATGGCAAAGGATAAATTCCACACAGATATTATGAAGTATTTTTTCACACAGAGTGGTCACTGCGTGGAATTGCTCGCCAGGGGTTTCAAAACCAGGCTTGATACGACGCTAGATACTATTCAGCTGTTAGGCAAACTAAGCAGTAGGTACACTTCTCATCGTTATGTTATGTGTCTGTAAACAGGAAAGAAAATGTACTCACCGTTGATTCAGTCGGATTACTTCCTTTTATTAAAACAAAAAGAACAAATTAAGGACCTCAAAGCTGAATATCACATCATCATTGCCTCATGTAACTTAATCATATAGATTTTAGTTTCTTAGATATCTAGCTGCACTTTCTCAATGAAACTCAAAGTGTAGTAAGTAAATGGTGTCTTACTTGGTAAGTTGGATCCTTCAGGTGCTGACAGGCTGAATGCTCTGTGAGCAGTGTTTCCTCTCTAATGAGCAGCACGTCAGCGGGCTGTCTGCTTAAGTCCTGACTCCCTTCCCCCAGGGCTGTGATATTAAATATATCTAATTTATACTTTCATTTTCACTTCATTCGCAGTTCTATTTATTCTTTCATGTTTTTCTATTTTATTGATGTATTTATTTTTCTACCTTTTTATAGTCTTCTAAATTTGTGAATTGCCACACTTTGGATTGCAGAACACTTCAGTGGATTTTTTATCAGAACAAGATGCCCCCCACACACCTTCCACAGGCTGCACTGACTGACTGAATGCAGGATCCCAACACTTTAGGAAATAAAGGAAAGTGAACAGCTTATTGACTCTTTGTTACAAACAACAAAAGTTGGCCGATGCCACATTTCCCCATATCCCATCAGGCTCAAACTTGGTGCTCAACTCAAGACCATGGTCTGCTCCACTCTGCTTGACATAGCAAAAATATTCTATGATCTTATTAAAACACTCAACCATCAACAAATTCATTGTACTTAGGGGCTAATGACATTCCTAAACAACAAATTGAACTCTTAAAATGACTCAGCTCTCTCAGCAAAGCAGATATTCAGGTGCACATATGGGGTGGGTCCCCTGGTCAGGGGATAGGTGGTTTCAGCAGACTGCTGGGCCTCCACCCCTGGCTCTCCTCTGCATGTGCTGGTCACACGCTAGACACATCTCACAGCATCCACCACCCATCTTTTCCCCTCTCCTGCAACCGTGCCCAGAGTGGGATCAACAAAAACCAGCAGACTCTTCAGACCCCTCAGTCTCCCCCTCCTCTCCCATATATACACAGACAGGGACTCAAAACCACCCGCATAGTGCAGCACACAGACAGGGACTCAAAACCACCCACATAGTGCAGCACACAGACAGGGACTCAAAACCACCCGCATAGTGCAGCACACAGACAGGGACTCAAAACCACCCACATAGTGCAGCACACAGACAGGGACTCAAAACCACCCACATAGTGCAGCACACAGACAGGGACTCAAAACCACCCACATAGTGCAGCACACAGACAGGGACTCAAAACCACCCACATAGTGCAGCACACAGACAGGGACTCAAAACCACCCACATAGTGCAGCACACAGACAGGGACTCAAAACCACCCGCATAGTGCAGCACACAGACAGGGACTCAAAACCACCCACATAGTGCAGCACACAGACAGGGACTCAAAACCACCCGCATAGTGCAGCACACAGACAGGGACTCAAAACCACCCACATAGTGCAGCACACAGACAGGGACTCAAAACCACCCACATAGTGCAGCACACAGACAGGGACTCAAAACCACCCGCATAGTGCAGCACACAGACAGGGACCCAAAACCACCCACATAGTGCAGCACACAGACAGAGACTGACTCAGGCTCAGAACATTCAGACACACACATAACAGGGGAAGACGAATGCAATGGACTGTAATGGCAAACAATGAACCACATATGAAGGATAATAAATAACAAGAATAACAATAAACAAACAGACAAAACTCAGGAACATTACATTTAGCCTATAAGTTAGGTTTAGAACATGAGATCATCTGTTCTGACATACAGTGTGACAGTATTTGTAAATTCGGCAGTAAAAATCCATTGTTCTGGTCTTGGTTGAGCTTGTGTGTAATAGAAATTCAAGCATTTTTTTAAAATGTGTTAACTGTATGCATTTTGTGTTGTATAGCCCATGCAGACTGATGTTGTGTTAACTGTGTTAAGAGTTTTAGAAATGTGACTACAGAACTGAAAAAAGGTTGAGAGCAATTGTAAAAAAAACTGTAATCATATTTTATTGTAAAAAATGCATTCAGTGAATGAGGCATTAGAACACAGTGAACATACATTCAGTGAATTTATTGTTTTATGCTTTTCCTCTGATACCTCTCTGATACATACACATGAGCAGCCTGTAGGTCTCAGCTTTAGTTGTGTAAAGTATTGTTAGTTGATTTGTTGACATGTTGATTGGATTCACGTTGGTCCATGGTTCTGACTTGATTCATACAAATGTTCTGAAGTATTGCAAATGATGTAGCCTGTGTCCCAATAACCAAAGTTACTCATATGAAATAAAATCCAAAGTATCGTCTGTAATATATCTGTCTAATGTTTGTGGGCATGCGTAGGTTATATGAGTTGGCATGTCTTAGAGGAAGGGCCCATAAAAACGAACTAACTGCCGCCACTGATTATCGACAATGGTTAGATCAGACAGACATGTAAGCTCTTTCATAGTCAGCGATGGCAGAGTATAGAGGCATGCATTCATCCAGCCATTTCTGAATCTCAGCAGATGCCTTCCTGATCTCTTTAATAAACTCCCTGGCTTTTAATGCCTTTCTCTCCCTGCTGGCCTCCTGTGTCTCGCCTGCCCCACTGGCCTGGCCTGTAGCGGCTTCTTCGGGGGGTTCCTCTAACATCTCCAGCCTTGCATATTCACCTGATGTCGTGGAACCTCCCTGTCTCATGGCGTGTATCGCCCTGGAATCATCAACAATGAAGAAGATGTCAACAGCTAGAAAGAGCCCTGCAAATACCCCAGTGACCACCTGTGCTGCACGTCCAATTTTAACAGCCTGTGCTGCTGCCCTGAACATCTCAACTGCGGAGCTGATCTTCGCCAAACCACCAGGACTCCTCAGGGTCCGTGTGGCAGGACTTAGATTGAAGGATCTGCTGGTCTCCAGACTCTGAAAACCACTGTCAATGTGCTGGAAGCATGTGAGCATGATCTGAATCTTCACCTCTAATTCACGGATAATATTCTCTATGGTGCGATGGTCCATACGCTCATTCACCATGTTAGTGATGTTGGAAGCAGCTGCAGTTGCCCCTCCCGCTGCAGAAATCCCAATTCCCACCCCTGACACAATCAGAGAAGCCCCTAAAGTGACAGGGCTGAGACAAAGCCCCACTATAGTGGTGATCCCCCCCGCAGCACCCACCACCGCCCCAGTCAGACTGCCTACGGTGGTGCCCATGAGCACACGCTCAAAACCATTCGCAACTTCATTCAGCTCTTCCAGCTTCAGCTTCAGCTCTTCTGGGATCCCCATGCTCTGTGAAAATAAGAGTCACTAGTTACAGCCCTGAGCTGCTTCAATCATTCAGCCTTTTTACCTGTTTCTGTGTGAGACAGTGGGCAGCAACCAAGAAACATCACCTTTTGGCAAAGGATCCTAAGAATGCAGGGTCTCGCCATTATATCACTGGCAGAGGGTCGATCTCCTGGATTCTTCTGAAGAAGATCCCTCACAAGATCCCGTAGATCAGTGGAGAATTGTCCAGAGATAGTGGGGTTGGGCCCATCCACTATTGTATTGAAGACAACTCTTTTCGATTCTTGTGGAAACTGAAGGAAAGTCAGAACATTTATGATTGTATTAATGAGTTGTCAATTCATCAGCCAGGCCTGAAAGGCCAGAGGAATGTAGGGCTGGCTTCATGGACACAGATTAAGCTCAGTGCTGCACTAAATTAAGTTTCATATGGAGAATCTCCATTCAAAATGGAATTTAGTCTGTGTCTGTGAAACTGGCCCATAATGCATCAGAGACTGGAGTTTCACTTACCGCAGGCTGAAGCTTGCACAGCTCATAGAGTACACACCCCAAAGCCCACACGTCACTGTGAAGCACAGAATCTCAATATCACCAAAACAACCAGGTCCTGCACAAACCCACCCAAAGCCCACACGTCACTGAAGCGTGATGGGCTGCACCTGAACCAGAGGGGAACCTTTGCACTGGGTCAGTGTATGCTTAGGTTAGCACAGGATTATTTAAACTAGGGACTTGGGGGGCAGGGAGGACAGAGAGGGCAATGTGCAGGGAGGCACAGACTGCCCAGATGGAAACAGCAAAGGCTAGATGTAATGGTGAGAGCAATAACAAAATCTTTTCAGGGCAAAAATCAAGTAATGATGGCTTGGGACAGCAGGGAGTGAGGGAACAGGAAAGGATGTGTAGAAGCAACAAACTGAAATGTCTTTGTTTAAATGCTAGAAGTTTAAATGCTTGAGGCAGTTGTTATTAGTGGGGGCTATGACATTGTAGGGATTACAGACACATGGCTTGGGGATGAAGATGGGGATGAATATAATATAGAGGGGTATAACAAGAGAGGTGGGGGTGTTATTATTTAATTAACAGAAAATCTTAGTGTGCAACTGATTCCAGAAATTGATCAACACATGCCTAGTGAGGATATTTGGATTAAGCTTATTGGGGTGAAAGATGAAGGTCTTAACATTTGAGTGTGTTACCAACCGCTAGCTTCAGATAGTAGTGTAAATACAATGCCCTTTAAAAATATAAAACAAGCTTGCTAGGTTGGTGAGACTATTATCTTGGGAGACCTCAACTCCTTGTGAAGACCTGGTCAAGAAGGTTGCCTGCTTTGTGGGTGGGAGGGGTAAGGTCAAAAGAAGTGAGAGGGTAAGGTCAAAATAAGAAAGGAGGGAGAGAAAGGTAGACTGGGTGGACTCTGAGTTACATCACATTACATATACATTCATGGCATTTGGCAGACGTTCTTATCCAGCGACATACAACAAAGTGCAAAGTGCATACCCACAAGCAGGGATAAGTGCGCTGAAAGACCCTAGAGGGAAGTACAATTTCAACTGCTACCTGCACAACAAAGATAAGGACCAGGGCTTATTTGATTATTATTATTAAAAAAAATTGAATTGTACTACCACAACACGCAAATGTATGAACAAACCGCTTACCTAGCCAAACACTGCTTACCTAGCCAAACTAAACATCCTAATACACAGAAAGACAACAATTAAGGTTTACAGGGAGGTAGGGAGGGACAAGGAGAGGTGCAGCTTGAAGAGGGAAGCAAACCTTCTACCTGACTGGGACCTGGGGAGAGGAGAGAGGACAGGAATGGGAAGGAAACACATGCAGGGAACTAGGGAGGACAAGAGGAATACTACACAGATTCCTCTTGAATCCAAATGCCAGAATCCAAATGCCTGTAATGTAACATAATGTAATGTAAAGCAGTGTTTCATACATAGGGTTCTAGGGTTCTAATTTTCCCTTTTCTATGTTCTCTGTATTCTTACTCCGGTCCTTGTTTTACCTCTCCCCATTACGTGTCTCCACCCCTCTCTCCTTATATGAATTACCTTCCTGTCTTGTTCCAGCTGTTTCTTGTTCTTGGGATTATGTTCTGTCTGCCCCGTTATCTACCTTCGATATTAAACCTGCCGTTTTCCTTATCCCTGACTCTGCACTTGGTTCCTCTGGCCCACATCCCTGACACAGACAAAGTAAAAACACTTTACTGTATCTCAAGACAACATAGTTATGGAACCATACTGAGTCTTGTGCCAAAGTTATATACATTCATAAGTGAATACCTTCAGGAATTTGTGAAATAAAAATAACAATTTTACATTTTTATAACACATGAACAATTATTCATGTGAAATTTGACAGAAACATTGCTACAACAGGCTTGTAAGAAATGGAGAAGAGGATTCCTGGAAGACCAGCTCTACTCTAACTGAATGTTATTTTCTGAATTGAATTATTCTCTAAAACCAGGGATCTCCCCCAAGGAGGACCATGTGTATGCAGGTTTTCATTCCAACCAATGAATGCTGCTTTAATTCATTCCAATGAATCATTCAGCCATATGCATTTAACTGCATTAAAGCACAGAATATAAGCAACAGTTGTTAACACAACACATTAAACGTTATACACTGTACATTATGTGCAAAGTGACAGCCATAATTTAGCAAGGAAGTAATTATATGTGATATATAGTGTAATATACTGTACAGTGTAGTCGGTGTGTGGAACTCTTAATGCAGCTAAGCATCCCCACAGCACTGCTCACACCGCTATCATGGTTTACACCAGTGTTTACCAACCTTTTTACTAAATGTTCTTTCTGGGGTTTTATTAAGGGACCTGCATGTCAGTTACATAACAGAACATAAAATAATGGTGATGTTAATCCCTTTAATGAATTTAAAAGACTCCAATCAAATCCCCCATGAGTGTAATTTTACTAAACTTAAAGAGATTAAGCATCTTACATTTTCTTCATAACTCTTTATCTTTTACACATGGAGTCAATCTGGTTGCCCTTCTCTGAACCTTTTCCAGCACCTCTATATCTTCATTACAGTGCGTTCTGCAGAACTGCACACAGCACTCTGTGTGGTCTGACAAGGGTATTGTATAAGGTGACTGTAACTTCCTCAAATTTATATTCAATACTCTTGGCTATCTATCCTAGCATCCTTTTTTTACTGCCAAAGCACATTGACTAGAACCTCATCCCTGTGGGACTCCACTTCCCACAATACCCTCCTCTGATAAGGTCCCTCCTACTACTACGCTTTGTGCTCTATACCGTAAGCAGTTCAGAAGCCTATTCATCTGCTCGTTTGGACTGCCCTGTTAGTCCTTTAAGAGAAGGCAGTTAAAATTAAATGGCATGACAATAGTGATAGATTGTCAATTTAAACCTGTTGAACATGCTACCTATATCTGGTTGTGTGATGTGGGCAGTGTTTTCACCTCAAAACAACCTAGGTCAACAGGTAAAGCATGGCACTAATAGGGGTTTGATTTTCACCAGGGGTGATGGTGGGTTTGCTTCACTAAAAATTATGGCCGGTAGGCACCACTGCATAGCAACCTATCATCACTTTCACTGTTACATCAGCAACGTGTCATTGTTTACATTGTGGTATCATAACAACCTGCAGCCAGTACCTGTGGCATGATGTCCCTGTGCAGAATGTTGTTCTCGTGCACATGTTGCACAGCACTGCTGATCTCTGCAAACCAGCTCAGGATCTGTGTGAGAAACACAGTTTGCAAGTTATATTTATTTATAAAGCACATTTAAAATCACTACCATCAACCAAAATGCTGTACAATTTCTAATTACTATATATGAAAATAAGTAATAATATCAAGCTTTATTTATAGAGGCCAGATGCATACATGAAGCTCGCACATATGCCAGCCATGGCGGCTAGTGCTGTTTGAATTAAATGGGAGATGTAACGTTGCGATGAGCTTCACTATAGCCGGGACAGAGTGGGAACGTTGTGTGGAAGGTTCCCCGTTTCTTTTCCGCGATGGTTTTGGAGCATAACTATTCAGAACAAACACACCCTCTTTCCGCATTGGACAAAAGCAGACTATCAGTGCATTTAGGCTACTCATATTCCTTACTAGTGGCAACACTTCAGTCACTATGGTTGAGCATGTTATTTCAGTCACTAAGGTTGAGCACGTTATTTCAGTCACTAAGGTTGAGCACGTTATTTCAGTCACTAAGGTTGAGCGCGTTATTTCAGTCACTAAGGTTGAGCGCGTTATTTCAGTCACTAAGGTTGAGCACGTTATTTCAGTCACTAAGGTTGAGCATGTTATTTCAGTCACTAAGGTTGAGCATGTTATTTCAGTCACTAAGGTTGAGCATGTTATTTCAGTCACTAAGGTTGAGCATGTTATTTCAGTCACTATGGTTGAGCACGTTATTTCAGTCACTGAGGTTGAGCACGTTATTTCAGTCACTTCCAATTGCTTCGCATGAGATATTGTTTCATTTCATAGATTATTTTGTAAATATTTTCTGCAACAAACACCCAGTCTTAATTATTGTTTGGCAGTAATCATTCATTCATATTTACGATTAATAATCAGTTTGATTTCTTGCAGTGGGGGTTGAAGCCTAGATCTGTGTTTCTGTCTCGCACCCCATTTATGCCTGCGCTATAGAGGCGGAGAAATTTCACAAACAGTTAAACCCTCGTTAATTGCATGAACTTTTGTAAATTGATCAGAATGCATAATCAGTCACACTTATAATATCTCTGCCCTTTATTTCCGTGATCCACCCCTAAGTGCATATGCATTAAGGACATAAGCGTATCTGACTGGCCTAGATCAAAGGCCGATTTTAGGGTGTCGGACTTGGTGTAGAAGTGGCATCCCCCAAACACATACAGCTGGCCCCCGAGAACCCCCAGCCCATGCCGGAATCTGGGGGGGTCAGGCATTTCTCCCAGAAGCCTCCATGAGTTGGAAGTCCTCGGCCTCCTCCTGCAGGTCGCGTATCCCATAAGCCTCGGCGAAGGCGGCCACGTCCAGGCAGGAGTGGGCGTCCATGTGACTGCGCAGGAAGTGCATGCAGAGCGGCAGGGCGGGGCGCAGCTGCAGCTGCAGGGCGGCGCAGGCCCGCTCAAACACGCCCGCCCAGCCCAGACGCAGCCGCCCCGTGTAGCAGCAGCTCAGCAGCTCCCCAAACTGCGCCCCCTCCTGGCACCACAGCTCCACCTGGCCCTGCCGAGACTCCCGCATCCCGCTGCAGAACATGCCCCGGAAGTAATCGCTGCAGGCTGCCAGGACCACCCGGTGGGCTACGGAACAGGAAGTGAGGAGGAGAGGCAGGAAGTCAGATGGGGGAGGGGCTGGTGGTTTACATGGTAGTTCACTTTAGATTTTCTTTCATTTTATATTTGAAGGTATTTTTTATGCTCAGAAATGTTTATATGTTCTTATTCTGATACCATTAATCACAGTTATACATTTTCAGGGATACCTAAAGCAGGGTTAGGGTGAGGGTGAGGGGTTAGGGTGAGGGTGAGGGGTTAGGGTGAGGGGTTAGGGTGAGGGTTAGGGTGAGGGGTTAGGGTGAGGGGTGAGGGGTTTGGGTGAGGGGTTAGGGTGAGGGTGAGGGGTTAGGGTGAGGGGTTAGGGTTAGGGTGAGGGGTTAGGGTGAGGGGTGAGGGGTGAGGGTGAGGGGTTAGGGTGAGGGGTTAGGGTGAGGGTTTGGGTGAGGGGTTAGGGTGAGGGGTTTGGGTGAGGGTGAGGGGTGAGGGTGAGGGTGTGGGTGAGGGTTAGGGTGAGGGGTTAGGGTGAGGGGTTAGGGTGAGGGTGAGGGGTTAGGGTGAGGGGTTAGGGTGAGGGTTTGGGTGAGGGTTTGGGTGAGGGTGAGGGGTTAGGGTTAAGGTGAGGGTGAGGGGTAGAGTCTCCTCTTATGCTTGTTGAGGTGGGAGAACACATAGAAAGGTATCTGAGACCATTCCTCCATGCAGAATGACTCCAGATCCTTCAGGGTTCTTGGTCCTTGTTTGTCCTCTTCTCTTTCAGTCTCCCCACAGGTGTTCAGTGGGGTTCAGGTCAGATGACAAGTGTTCAGTGGGGTTCAGGTCAGATGACAGGTGTTCAGTGGGGTTCAGGTCAGATGACTGGGGTGGTCATTGCAAAACCTCGATTTTGTAGTCAGTTAATCATTTTTAGATCTGGAGGTATGATTTGAATCATCTGCTGGAATATCCAACCACAACCTCATAGCAGGGGCTGATCTAAAATCTCTGTGTACTACAGAGTCCATTATACCATGTACTCTAAGAATGTTCCTCTGGAAGTAAAACAGCCCAAAATCACAGATCCACCATCATACTCCACATCACATTCACATCACATCACATCACAGATCCATCATCATACTCCACATCACATCCACATCACATCACAGATCCACCATCATACTTCACATTGGGAATTAGGTTATTTTCTGGATGACCATGTCTATTTGTATGGCAACCCCTCCTCTGGTGTTTGCTGTGGCTTTTGTCTAATCTGACGATTTCTAACCAACTTTCTAGGAAAGTGCAACAAGCTCTTGGGCCTCTAGCCCCTAATGTTAGACCTTTTTCCAAGAACCTAGGTGGTATTATTCATCTTTCTTTGAATATCACCTTGCATACTAAAACGCTGGTTGAAAAGGTAACATTTCTGTGACTTTCAGTTAAGAAATGTTGGTAAAATTGGAAACATTTAGTAATTTCAGGACATGCTTAAAAAAATAAAATTCATGCTTTCATCGTGATTGGATTGTTGCAATTCCCTGTTTTACATGCATCAGTCAAGGACCAATGGTTCATTTACAGCAGGTCCAAAATGCATCTGACAGCCTTCTTACCAGGACTAAATGCAGGGAGAATACTGTAATGTTTTTACCGAAGAAAACTTAGTTTAGACAATCATTGTAGTACAAATTGTTTTATTTTAACAACGCAATCCAGACTGCTGTTTGGCCATGGCCCACACCAAAAGAAAACACAGTAGCTAGCTGTCTAGGTAATTGCTGGTGAAAGATCACAGTGACAGAGAGTGAGATCAGACTGAAACAAGGCATCAATGTCCCTGTGGGGTCAGATCAGACTAAAACAAGGCATCAATGTCCCTGTGGGGTCAGCCCCGCAAGCTTCTCCACCCACGGCTACACATGACTCACAACGTTCCAGACATGACTCACAACGTTCCACACATGACTCACAACGTTCCACACATGACTCACAACATTCCACACATGACTCACAACCTTCCACACATGATTCATGACATTCCACACATGATTCACAACGTTCCACACATGATTCATAACATTCCACACATGACTCACAACGTTCCACACATGACTCACAATGTTCCACACATGACTCACAACGTTCCACACATGACTCACAACGTTCCACACATGACTCACAACATTCCACACATGACTCACAACCTTCCACACATGATTCATGACATTCCACACATGACTCACAACGTTCCACACATGACTCACAACGTTCCACACATGATTAACAACGTTTCACACATAATTCACAACGTTCCACACATAATTCACAACGTTCCACACATGATTCTCAACAATCCACACATGATTCATAACATTCCACACATGTTTCATTACATTCCACACATGTTTCATTGCATTCCACACACACCCAGCTGGTTGCATTGTTTCTATGGTGTCCGGTGCACCTACCGGGGAAAGCCTTTCCCTCCACCAGCAGCTCCACGTCACAGCCCACCTGCTCCTCCCACAGCTGCCTGATACAATCCAGGCTCACCTCCAACTCCCGCCTCTTCCTCTCGTCCTCCCTCCCTCCTACCTCCGCCCTCCCCTCCTCTTCCTCAGTGCAGAGCTGTAGGACCCTGTGGGCTCCCAGTGCGACGGCAGCTGCTCGAACCCGTGCAGTGGACTGGCGGTTCAGCCCAGTGATGCCGCCAGTGTAGGCAAACTCCACCACCGCAGCCAGCCCGGACTGTTCCACATCCCCACCCAGACTGATG
>NC_083767.1:64509457-64614457 GCF_963514075.1 Conger conger | reverse complement strand
CCACATAGTGCAGCACACAGACAGGGACTCAAAACCACCCACATAGTGCAGCACACAGACAGGGACTCAAAACCACCCACATAGTGCAGCACACAGACAGGGACTCAAAACCACCCGCATAGTGCAGCACACAGACAGGGACTCAAAACCACCCACATAGTGCAGCACACAGACAGGGACTCAAAACCACCCACATTTTTTTACATTTACATTTTAGTCATTTGGCAGACGCTTTTAATCCAAAGCGACTTACAAGTGCATAGGTTCTACCACAAGTCAAAGCATCACATCCAGAACTAGAAAAATACACCTGGACTGCTGTTCTAAACATATAGTCGTCATCATAAGTGCAATTTTTTTTTTTTTTTTTGTGGGGGGGGGGGGGGGGGGGGGGTTAGACAGGGATAGGGGTATCAGAAGGGGGGGGGCGGGGTAAATCAGGAGGGGGGACTAAGGTAGAGTTTGAAGAGGTGTGTTTTGAGTCTGCGTCGAAATAGGGGGAGGGATTCTGCTGTCCTGACAGTGGTAGGCAAGTCATTCCACCACTGAGGAACCAGAACGGAAAACAGGCGTGAACGTGCAGCTCGACCGCCAGGTGCCCGTAGAGTGGGAACCGTAAGGCGACCAGAGCTGGCAGACCGGAGTGGTCTAGCTGGGGAGTAGGGAGTGATCAGGGATTGTATGTAATGTGGGGCAGTCCCCTTAGCAGCCTGAAATGCCAACACTAGGGCCTTGAATCGGATGCGTGCGGCAATAGGAAGCCAGTGGAGGCCAATGAGAAGCGGGGTGACATGAGCCGACCTGGGCTGACTGGTGATCAGGCGGGCTGCAGCATTCTGGACCAGCTGGAGGGGCTTGATGGCGCACGCTGGGAGACCGGCTAGGAGGGAGTTGCAGTAATCCAGGCGGGAAATGACGAGCGCCTGGACTAGGAGCTGGGTGGCTTTCTCCGTCAGGAGATGACGGATGCGGCGTATATTAAACAGAAAGAACCTGCAGGTTCTGGCAGTGGAGGATACTTGTGGAGCCAGGGAGAGGCAGTTATCAAGAGTCACCCCAAGATTCTTTGCCGTACGGGAGGAGGAAACTACAAAGTCCTCCACAGTCAGTGAGAGGTCGATTGACGGAGAGGACTTAGCAGGGATGTAGAGAAGCTCAGTTTTGGCAAGGTTGAGCTTCAGGTGATGGGAAGTCATCCATGCAGAGATATCAGCCAAGCAGGCAGAGATCTGTGTGGTGATTTGGGTGTCAGGGGGGAAGGAAATGAAGAGTTGGGTGTCATCAGCGTAGGAGTGATAAGAGAAGCCGTGGGAAGAGATAACAGAACCAAGAGACATGGTGTATAGCGAGAAGAGGAGAGGCCCAAGAACCGAGCCCTGCGGGACTCCAGTTCGTAGGGGTTGAGGGTCGGAGAGTGCGCCCCTCCAAGTCACCTGGTAGGAGCGACCAGAGAGGTAGGAGGAAAACCAAGCGAGTGCAGAACCTGTGACACCCATCCCAGACAGCGATGAGAGCAGAATCTCATGGTTGACTGTATCGAAGGCGGCCGACAGGTCGAGGAAGATGAGGACAGAGGAGAGGGATTTTGCTTTAGCAGAGTGGAGTGCCTCAGTGACCGCGAGCAGGGCGGTTTCAGTGGAGTGGCCACTCTTGAAGCCAGACTGGTTGGGGTCATGGAGATTGTTGTGGAGAAGATAAGTGGACAGTTGGGAGCAGACCGCCCGTTCCAGGGTTTTAGCAAGAAAGGGAAGAAGAGAGACAGGCCGGTAGTTGTTCAGGGCAGAGGGATCGAGAGTAGGTTTTTTGAGGAGGGGAGTGACTCTGGCCCTCTTCAGGGAAGAGGGCATGGTGCCGGAAGAGAGGGAGGTGCAGCACACAGTGCAGCACACAGACAGGGACTCAAAACCACCCACATAGTGCAGCACACAGACAGGGACTCAAAACCACCCACATAGTGCAGCACACAGACAGGGACTCAAAACCACCCACATAGTGCAGCACACAGACAGGGACTCAAAACCACCCACATAGTGCAGCACACAGACAGGGACTCAAAACCACCCACATAGTGCAGCACACAGACAGGGACTGACTCAGACTCAGAAACATTCAGACACAGACATCATAGTGGATGACGAATGCAATGGACTGTAATGGCAAACAATGAACCACATATGAAGGATAATAAATAACAACAAGAAAAACACAAAAACAAACAGACAAAACTCATTACAATTTTATTGTAAAAAATGCATTCAGTGAATTAGGCATAAGAACACAGTGAACAATAAATTCAGTGAATTTATTATTATATTCTCCTACAAAATGTTCTAAAGTATAGCAAACTATGTAGCATGTCCAGATAAGCAAAGTAACTCATGAGCCAAACTATTGTCTATAAACTATCTGTCTAATGGTGCTGTGTGTTTGTGTGCATGAGTGTGTGTGCATGCATAGGTTATATGCATTTGCGTGCGTGTGTGCGTGCCTGCATCTTAGAGGAAGGGCCCATAAAAAAACCGGGGCCAGGGCCCATCCTAACTAGCTGCTGCCACTGATTATGGACAGTGGTTAGATAATGGTTTGTTCAGACAGACATGCAAGCTTCTTCAAATTCAGCGATGGCAGGGTATAGAGGCTTGAGGTTATCCAGCCATTTCTGAATCTTAGCAGATTCCTTTCTGATCTCATTAATAAACTCCCTGGTTTTTAATGCTTTTTTATTCTCTTTTTTTGCCGTCCTACTGGCCTCCTGTGTCTTGCCTGCCCCACTGGCCTGTGGGCCTGTAGAGTCTCCATCAGGGGAGGCCTCCTGTGTCTCTCCTGCCCCACTGGCCTGGCCTGTAGAGGCTTCTTCGGAGGGTTCCTCAACCAGCCGTGTATATTTACCTGATGTCGTGGAACCTCCCTGTCTCATGGCGTGTATCGTCATGGAATCATCAACAATGAAGAAGATGTCAAAAGCTAGAAAGAGCCCTGCCAATAGCCCAGAGGCCACCTCTGCTGCACGTCCAATTTTAACAATTTTAGCAGCTTGTGCTGCTGCCCTGAACATCTCAACTGGGGGGCTGATCAAAACATTAAGACCCCGCAGGATCCGTGAGGCAGAACTTACATTGGAGGATCTGCTGCGACTCTGAAAGCCACTGTCAATGTGCTTATAGCATGTGACCAAAATCAGAATCTTCACCTCTAATTCACAGATAATATTCTCTATGGTGCGACGGTCCATACGCTCATTCACCATGTTAGTGATGTTGGAAGCAGCTGCAGTTGCCCCTCCCGCTGCAGAAATCCCAATTCCCACCCCTGACACAATCAGAGAAGCCCCTAAAGTGACAGGGGCGAGACAAACCCCCACTATAGTGGTGATCCCCCCCGCAGCACCCACCACCGCCCCAGTCAGACTGCCCACGGTGGTGCCCATGAGCACACGCTCAAAACCATTCGCAACTTCATTCAGCTCTTCCAGCTTCAGCTCTTCTGGGATCCCCATGTTCTGTGAAAATAAGAGTGACTGGTTACAGCCCTGAGCTGTTTCAATCATTCAGCCTTTTTACCAGTTTCTGTGTGAGACAGTGGGCAGCAACCAAGAAGCATCACCTTTTGGCAAAGGATCCTAAGAATGCAGGGTCTCGCCATTATATCACTGGCAGAGGGTCGATCTCCTGGATTCTTCTGAAGAAGATCCCTCACAAGATCCCGTAGATCAGTGGAGAATTGTCCAGAGATAGTGGGGTTGGGCCCATCCACTATTGTATTGAAGACGACTCTTTTCGATTCTTGTGGAAACTGAAGGAAAGTCAGAACATTTATGATTGTATTAATGAGTTGTCAATTCATCAGCCAGGCCTGAAAGGCCAGAGGAATGTAGGACTGGCTTCATGGACACAGATTAAAATCAGTGCTGCACTAAATTAAGTTTCATATGGAGAATCTCCATTCAAAATGGAATTTAGTCTGTGTCTGTGAAACTGGCCCATAATGCATCAGAGACTGGAGTTTCACTTACTGCAGGCTGAAGCTTGCACAGCTCATAGAGTACACACCCCAAAGCCCACACGTCACTGTGAAGCACAGAATCTCAATATCACCAAAACAACCAGGTCCTGCACAAACCCACCCAAAGCCCACACGTCACTATGAAGCACAGAATCTCAATATCACCAAAACAACCAGGTCCTGCACAAACCCACCCAAATCCCACACGTCACTGTGAAGCACAGAATCTCAATATCACCAAAACAACCAGGTCCTGCACAAACCCACCCAAAGCCCACACGTCACTGAAGCGTGATGGGCTGCACCTGAACCAGAGGGGAACCTTTGCACTGGGTCAGCGTATGCTTAGGGTAGCACAGGATTATTTAAACTAGGGACTTGGGGGGCAGGGAGGACAGAGAGGGCAATGTGCAGGGAGGCACAGACTGCCCAGATGGAAACAGCAAAGGCTAGATGTAATGGTGAGAGCAATAACAAAATCATTTCAGGGCAAAAATCAAGTAATGGTGGCTTGGGACAGCAGGGAGTGAGGGAACAGGAAAGGATGTGTAGAAGCAACAAACTGAAATGTCTTTGTTTAAATGCTAGAAGTTTAAATGCTTGAGGCAGTTGTTATTAGTGGGGGCTATGACATTGTAGGGATTACAGAGACCTGGCTTGGGGATGAAGATGGGGATGAATATAATATAGAGGGGTATAACAAGAGAGGTGGGGGTGTTGCTATTTATTTAACACAAAATCTTGTGCAAGAGATTCCAGAAATTTATCAACACATGCCTAGTTAGGATATTTGGATTAAGCTTATTGGGGTGAAAGATGAAGGTCTTAACATTTGAGTGTGTTACCAACCGCTAGCTTCAGATAGCAGTGTAAATACAATGCTCTTTAAAAATATAAAACAAGCTTGCTAGGGAGGTGAGATTATTATCTTGGGAGACTTCAACTCCTTGTGAAGACCTGGTCAAGAAGCTTGCCTGCTTTGTGGGTGGGAGGGGTAAGGTCAAAATAAGAAAGGAGGGAGAGAACGGTAGACTGGGTGGACTTTGAGTTGCGTTACATTACATTACATTACATTACATGGCATTTGGCAGTCGCTCTTATCCAGCGACATACAACAAAGTGCAAAGTGCATACCCATAACCAGAGATAAGTGCGCTGAAAGACCCTAGAGGGAATTTCAACTGCTACCAGCACAACAAAGATAAGGACCAGGGCCCATTTGATTATTATTATTGTTTTTTTTTTTATTGTACTTCCGCAACACGCAAATGTATGAACAAACAGCTTACCTAGCCAAACACTGCTTACCTAGCCAAACTAAACATCCTAATACACAGAAAGACAACAATTAAGGTTTACAGGGAGGTAGGGAGGGACAAGGAGAGGTGCAGCTGGAAGAGGTGAGTCTTCAGTTTGCGCTTGAAGATGGGAAGAGATTCTACAGTTCTGACCTCAACGGGGAGTTCGTTCCACCACTGTGGAGCCAGAACAGACAGTAGTCGTGAGTGTGAGGTGGAAGTTGGGAGGGGAGGTGCCAAGCAGCCTGTGGAGGCTGAACGAAGAGGTCTGGCAGGGGTGTAGGGTCTGATGATTTTTTAAAGGTAAGCTGGGGCAGACCCCTTAACTGATGGAAGGCTAGCACCAATGTTTTGAATTTGATGCAAGCCATGACAGGCAGCCAGTGGAGGGAAGTAAGCAGGGGGGTGACGTGAGTATTTGGGAAGGTTGAAGACCAAACGAGCTGCTGCATTCTGGATAAGTTGGAGGGGTCTGATGGCGGACACTGGGAGGCCAGCCAAGAGGGAATTGCAGTAGTCCAGGCAGAACAGAATCATCGCTTGGACCAGGAGCTGGGTCGAGTAGGTGGTGAGAAAGGGGCGGATTCTCCGTATGTTGTATAGGAAGAACCTGCATGACCGGGTCACCGCCACAATGTTCTCTGAGAGGGACAGTCTGCTGTCCATCACCATGCTGAGGTTCCTTGCACAGGGTGATGGCGTTCCCTGAGAAATCCCTTTGGGAAATGGAGAGATCCAGATGAGGAGAGGTAATGGCAGGGATGAATATAATTTTAGTCTTACCTGGGTTGAGCTTTAGATGGTGGTTGTCCATCCAGCTCTGGATGTCACTCAGGCAAGCAGAGATATAGGCTGAAACCAGTGTATCAGATGGTGAGAATGAGATGAAGAGTTGGGTATCGTCCGCATAGTAGTGGTAGGATAGACTATGTGCAGCGATATCAGGGCCAAGGGAATGAGTGTAAATAGAGAAAAGAAGCGGACCTAGGACTGAGCCCTGGGGAACTCCTGTGGCAAGGGGCCGAGGTTTTGATACTGTACCAGCCCAGGCAACCTGGAAGGAGCGACCAGAAAGGTAGGAATCGATCCAGTTCAGGGCTGTGCCGCAGATCCCTGTTGCTGACAGGGAGGACAGGAGGATGGAGTGATCCACAGTGTCAAAGGCAGCAGAGAGATCTAGAAGAATGAGGACAGAGGAGAGGGAGGCTGCTCATGCGGCATGGAGTGATTCACTGACGGAGAGGAGCGCGGTCTCTGTCAAGTGGCCAGATCGGAAACCAGACTGATGGGGGTCTAGCAGGTTGTTTTTAGAAAAGAAAGAAGAAAGTTGACTAGAAGCGGCTTGTTCTTTTGTTTTAGATAGAAAAGGAAGAAGAGATACCGGGCAGTAGTTCTGGATGATGTAGGGATCCAGAGTAGGTTTTTTTAGCAGCGGGGTGATGTGGGCCCTCTTGGAGGATGATGGAAAACAGCCAGAAGACAAGGAGGATTTGACAAGGGAGGTAACAAATGGGAGAATGTCAGGTGTGATAGTCTGGAGGAAAGAAGAGGGGATGGGGTCAAGGGCACAGGTTGTAGGGCAGTGGGAGAGCAGGAGTTGAGAAACATCATAGTCTGTAAGGGGAGAGAAAGTAGAAAAGGAAGGGATGGGCCTAGAGGGGGGAAGGGCACAGAGAGGGTGGTGGTGGTTGCAAAGGTGAGTTCAGGTTGAAGTCACCCAGGAGGATCAGGGGAGTGCTATTATCTGGTGAGGAGCTAAGGAGGATGTCCATCTCATCCAAGAAGCTCGCCAGAGGACCCGGGGGCGATAAACAACAATAATAAAGAGTTTGCATGGGAAAGTAACAGAAACTGCATGAAATTCAAAAGAGGAGAAGGAGAAAGAAGACCCATGAGGATGAGATTAGGAGACCTGTGCCACCTCCTCTGCCAGAGGTTCTGGGTGTGTGAGAAAAAGAGAAGGCAGAGGAAAGGGCAGCCGGGGTGGCTGTGTTCTCTGGTGAGAGCCACGTTTCTGTTAAGGCAAGAAAGTCAAGGTTGAGTTGGGAGGCATAGGCATAGGCCACCAGCCACACATAGATCAGCACCAGCGGATCTGGGAGGGAAGATGAGGTTAGAGATATTCCGGTCATGTTGGCGGGAAGCAAACCTCCTACCTGACTGGGACCTGGGGAGAGGGGAGAGGAGAGAGGACAGGAATGGGAAGGAAACAAATGGGAATGGGAAGGACAGGAGGAATCCTGCGCAGATTCCTCTTGAATCCAAATGCCAGAATCCAAATGCCTGTAATGTAACATAATGTAATGTAAAGCAGTGTTTCATACATAGGGTTCTAGCACAGCCTCAGCAATAATAAACCAGTGCTTTTGTGAATGTTATCTTACAGAGTACTGTACCTTTTACTGTTGTAGGGCTTTCCCTCAATTCTTTCTGGACTCCGGTAATGAAATGTTCCCACCTCAGTGTGTGCATAGCATGAAGATCTGACCAGACCAAACATTGAAGAAAAAAAAAAAAATTGAAATTAGTGAAGGACACAGAGGTAGCTGGTCTTGTGTGTCTTTAGACTTTGGTTTGGAGAAGGATATGTTCAGCTCACTCATTTTTGTAAAAATAGAAAGAGATCAAGTCTCTTGAGAATATGAAAAGAACAGTAAATAGACTTGTTCCAGATTAAAATGATTTAATGATTTAGAAACATGAAATCTATATTTCAGAAACTTATGAGCTGCACAAGAATTTTAGTTGTAGACATGTTTTTCATCTTCTTTCTACTGAATAAACCAATGGATACCTTTCAAGGGTTTTTCCCAGTCTCCCAGACAAATCTTCCCATATTTGTCCAAGAATATGTTCTAAATGCAATTGACATTGTGTAAGTTTACAGTAATTCTGTAAGAGCAAATATTACAGACTGTCCCTTTTCCTATTATTTTTCCCTTTTCTATGTTCTCTGTATTCTCACTCCAGTCCTTGTTTTACCTCTCCCCATTACGTGTCTCCGCCCCTCACTCCTTATATGGATTACCTTCCTGTCTTGTTCCAGCTGTTTCTCCTTGTCTCATCTCTTCCTCTTCCTGATTATTGTTTAAGTTAATTTGTTAGTATATTTAAGCCTGTCTTTCAGTTCTTGTGGCTAGTTCATCAGTTATGTCCCCCTGTGTAATGCTGTGTTCCGCTCTGCTCCGCTCTAGCCTATGTTTATTCTAGTCTGTTTATTTTGGTCTGTTCTGTTCTGCTCTGTTTTTGGGTTCATGAATTTCTGTTTTGACTCCTGCCTGGCTCTGTGGACTCTCTTCTGGATCACGATTTCTGTACCTCTGCCCTGTTTGGACTGACAACCCGGTTTTTGAAATTTGCCTGTTCTTGGGATGACGTTCTGTCTGCCCCGTTATCTACCTTCGTTATTAAACTTGCCATTTTCATTATCCCTGAGTCTGCACTTGGTTCCTCTGGCCCACATCCCTGATAGAGAGAGAGTAAAAACAGATAACGTTAGTGAGTTAGTTACGTGATTAAATTTAAACTACCCAAATTAAGTGACTGTTAGTTTAATTAGTAAGACAGTAAAGGTATTAATATGATTAGTACTGTACAATATCTACATTAGTAGTTGTTAGTAAGAATAGTGCTTTACAACATTAACTAGCGAAAGAAGCCAGAAGTAAGGAATGTGAGGCTGGAAGAAATGTTGAAAACCTGGAAACTACCGAAACCATCCGAATAGTGCAGCACACAGACGGGGCTCAGAACATTCAGACAAAGCCATCACAGGGGATCAGGAATGCAATGGACTGTAATGGCAAACAATAAACCAGATATGAATGATGATAAATAACAACAAGAAAAACATGAAAACAAACAGACAAAGCTCATTACAATTTTATTGTAAAAAATGAGAACACAGTGAATAATACATTCAGTGAATTTATTGTGTTGTGCTTTTCCTCTGATACTGACACATGAGTAGCCTAAAGGCCTCAGCTTTAGTTATGTAAACATCCCAACTATAATTAATTTGTTGACATGTTGATTTGATTCACGTTAGTCCATGGTTCTGACTTCATTCAAACAAATTGTTGTGTCTAGGAAACAACAGAATTCTAAGTCCAATTTGTCGAAAAACAACTTCACAAGGAAATAGACACCACGGCAGCAAGTTCTTCAGGAAAATCAGACTTTATTAGCACAAGTGCACAAAGCCGGATCAATTCTGCAGAAGTGGACCTCGATTGTTGGTTTCACACACATTTTATACACTTCTTTCAACATAACTCCTCCTAAGAAATACCAGCTGCTCTTTGTCCTGCCCCAATGATTCATCATTGTGGCAATCGCTCAAATTATAATTTTGCTTCTTATGCTATTCTCTAAAAATAAATGTTTTCTTTAAACATGGCGTTTGTTTTGTCAGCTTGATCTTAAGAAAGCAATTGCTCTTACCTCATCGTACAGGCATACAAACTGCCTTTCACAAATGTGTTCTTGTCAAAAATAATTGACATGACATGTTACATCAAATGTTCAAAAATAAATGACATTTTGCATCACAGGCTATATTTAAAAATAAATGTTCTTATCGCATTGTACAGGCATACAGCTGTTCTGAAAACTGTCTTTGCCAAAGCCCACCCCTACCACACAAGACTTCCTGTCCTGCACGGTTCAAATGTGACATCGATAGCCCACCCCCACAACTCCAGGCATCCTGCCCTGCAAGTAGTTTTCTAACAGAGAGGAATCATAAAAATGAATCATGCAAAACATGGTGTTATTCAGTACTTTCCTACTTTTCTTAAGCATACACATTATTTTATTTAATTCAGGTTACATACGGGTCACTATACTTCTAGCATGAATTAGCAGTTAATCAGTTTGAAAATATATAGGCATACTTAATCGTACTTTAACAATTGATTAATGGTGGTTTCTTGCGTTTCCATAAGCTCATCTGTAATGAATGACATAGGTTAATTGGATTACATATTCTACAGTTGACACTGTGGTTTCTTGCGTTTCCATAAGCTTATCTGTAATTAATGATATAGGTTCATTGGATTACATATTGATTATATGAGTAAATAGGCAGCATACATGTGATATACATTGATTATAGGCTGCATACATATTGGTATATTTTTGGGCATGAATCTTTGAGAGTTTTGGAGGAACCAGCGTGCTCAATTCTAATGGTTTGGCGGTTTAGTCTGATTTTGACTTGTGATTGATTTGTCATAAAACAGAAGAAGAACACCTTGTTCTGTGAATTTTCTCCTACAAAATGCTCTAAAGTATTGCAAACCATGTAGCCTGTCCAGATAAGCAAAGTAACTCATGAGCCAAACTATTGTCTATAAACTATCTGTCTAATGGTGCTGTGTGTTTGTGTGCATGCGTGTGTGTGTGTGTGCATAGGTTATATTCATTTGCATGCGCGTGTGCGTGCCTTCATCTTAGACGAAGGGCCCACAAAAAAACCGGGGCCAGCGCCCATCCTAACTAGCTGCTCCCACTGATTATGGACAATGGTTAGTTCAGACAGACATCAGAAACAAGCTTCTTCAAAGTCAGTGATGGCAGAGTATAGAGGCATGCATTCATCCAGCCATTCCTGAATCTGAGCAGATGCCTTCCTGATCTCTTTAATAAACTCCCAGGTTTTTAATTCCTTTCTCTCCCTGCTGGCCTCCTGTGTCTTGCCTGCCCCACTGGCCTGTGGGCCTGTAGAGGCTCCATCAGGGGAGGCCTCCTGTGTCTTGCCTGCCCCACTGGCCTGTGGGCCTGTAGAGGCTCCATCAGGGGAGGCCTCCTGTGTCTTGCCTGCCCCACTGGCCTGTGGGCCTGTAGAGGCTCCATCAGGGGAGGCCTCCTGTGTCTTGCCTGCCCCACTGGTCTGGCCTGTAGAGGCTTCTTCGGGGGGTTCCTCTAACATCTCCAGCCGTGCATATTCACCTGATGTTGTGGAATCTCCCTGTCTCATGGCGTGTATCGCCCTGGAATCATCAACAATGAAGAAGATGTCAACAGCTAGAAAGAGCCCTGCGAATACCCCAGTGACCACCTGTGCTGCACGTCCAATTTTAAGAGCCTGTGCTGCTGCCCTGAACATCTCAACTGCGGAGCTGATCTTCGCCAAACCACCAAGACTCCTCAGGGTTCGTGTGGCAGGACTTAGATTGAAGGATCTGCTGGTCTCCAGACTCTGAAAGCCACTGTCAATGTGCTGGAAGCATGTGAGCATGATCTGAATCTTCATCTCTAATTCACGGATAATATTCTCTATGGTGCGACGGTTCTCACGCTCCTTCACCATGTTAGTGATGTTGGAAGCAGCTCCAGTTACCCCTCCCGCTGCAGAAATCCCAATTCCCACCCCTGACACAATCAGAGAAGCCCCTAAAGTGACAGGGGTGAGACAAAGCCCCACTATAGCGGTGATCCCCCCCACAGCACCCACCACCGCCCCAGTCAGACTGCCCACGGTGGTGCCCATGAGTACACGCTCAAAACCATTCGCAACTTCATTCAGCTCTTCCAGCTTCTGCTTCAGCTCTTCTGAGATCCCCCTGCTCTGTGAAAATAAGAGTCACTGGTTACAGCCCTGAGCTTTGCGTTTCAATCATTCAGCCTTTTTACCAGTTTCTGTGTGAGACAGTGGGCAGCAACCAAGAAGCATCACCTTTTGGCAAAGCATCCTCAGAATGCAGGGTCTCGCCATTATATCACTGGTAGAGGGTCGATCTCCTGGATTCTTCTTCTGAAGTTCCCTCTTAAGATCCTGTAGATCAGTGATGCATTTTCCAGTGATAGTGGGGTTGTCCACTATTGTATTGAAGAGATCTCTCATCGTTTCTTGAGGAAACTGAAGGAAAGTCAGAACACTTGTATTAATGAGTTGATGTTTACATTTGTAATTACAAATTCATCAGCCAGGCCTGAAAGCCCAGAGAAATGTAGGGCTGGCTTCATGGACACAGATTAAGCTCCGTGCTGCACTAAATTAAGTTTCATAAGGAGAATCTCCATCCATCCATCCATTTTCACCCGCTTATCCGGAGTCAGGTCGCAGTGGCAGCAGGCTAAGCTTGGTACTCCAGGTGTCCCTCCCCCCAACAATGCATTCTAGCTCCTCCTGGGGGATCCCGAGGCGGTCCCAGGCCAGGACAGATATATCATCTCTCCAGCGGGTCCTGGGTCTACCTCGGTGTCTCCGCCCAGTTGGACGAGCCCGGAAAACCTCCAAAGGAAGGCGCCCAGGAGGCATCCTGATCAAATGTCCAAACCACCTCAATTGGCTCCTTTCAATGCAAAGGAGCAGCAGCTCTACTCCGAGCTTCCTCCAGATGTCCAAGCTCCTCACCCTATCTCTAAGGCTGAGCCCGGCTACCCTACAGAGGAAGCTCATTTCGACCACTTGTATCCGCTATCTCATTCTTTCTGTGAGCTACCCAAAGATTGTGACCATTACTGCTGACGCTGCAACGATCCGCCTGTCGATCTGATGCTCCCTTCTGCCCTCACTCGTCAACAAGACCCCAAGATACTTGAACTCCTTCACTTGGGGCAATGGCTCGTTCCCAACCCAGAGGGAGCAATCCACCGTTTTCCGGCAGAAAACCATGGCCTCGGACTTGGAGGTGCTGACTGTCATCCCGGCCGCTTCACACTCGGCTGCAAACCGCTCCAGTGCGTGCTGAAGGTCACGGTCCGATGAATACGGATGGCTCGTAACAACGGCCCCGGTACCCTATACTCTCACAGTACCCCCGACAGCGTTCCCCGGGGGACACGGTTGAAAGCCTTCTCCAAGTCCACAAAGCACATGTGGACTGGATGGGCAAACTCCCATGACCCCGCCAGTAACCCCGCCAAGGTAAAGAGCTGGTCGACTGTTCCATGACCAGGACGGAAGCCACATTGCTCCTCCTGAATCCGAGGTTCGACCTTCAGTCGGAGACTCCTTTCCAGCACCCTAGAGTAAACTTTCCCGGGGAGGTTGAGGAGTGTGAGACCCCGATAACTGCATCTTCCACAGAGAATGTGTTGTTCAGGTTCAAGAGCTCCTGAAAATGCTCTTTCCACCGGCCGACAACATTCCCAAGTCCGGGTCAGCAGTTCTCCTCCCCTGCTGAAAACAGCCTGAGACAAGCCCTGCTTTCCCTTTCTGAGTCATCGGATGGTTCACCAGAACTTCCTCGAGGCCAACCGAAAGTCCTTCTCCATAGCCTCCCCAAACTCCTCCCATACCCGGGTTTTTGCTTCAGCGACTGCCGAAGCCAAAGTCCTTCTGGCCACCCGGTACCTGTCTGCTGCTTCAGGGGACCCCCGGGCCAGCCAAACCCAAAAGGCTTCCTTCTTCAGTTTGACGGTGTCCCTCACTGCTGGTGTCCACCAGCGGGTTCTTGGGTTGCCGCCCCGATAAGCACCAATGACCTTCTGGCCACAGCTCCTGCTTGCCGCCTCTGCAATGGAGGCTTTGAACATGGCCCACTCGGACTCCATGTCCATGACCAGCACAGAAGTCCAATAACAAAGCACCGCTCGGGTTAAGATCAGGCAGGCCATTCCTCCCAATCACCCCCTTCCAGGTTTCTCTGTTGTTGCCCATGTGAGCGTTGAAGTCATCCAGCAGAACTATGGAGTCTCTGGGTGGCACCCTTTCCAGAATGCCGCTCAGTGACTCCAAGAAGGCTGGATACTCTGCCGTTTGGTGCATAAGCACAAACAAGAGGCGACCCTCTCGTTCCCTGGGTGGAACTCCAACACAGTGGCGCTCAGCCGGTGGCTTGTGAGTATCCCCACACCCGCCCGGTGCCTCTCACCCTGAGCAACTCCAGAAAAAAACAGAGCCCAGCCCGTCTCCAGGAGTTTGGTTCCAGAACCAGTGCTGTGCGTGGAGGTGAGCCCAACTATATCTAGTTGGTACCGCTCCTCCTCCCGCAACAGGCTCCAGTTCACCCCACCAGAGAGGTGATGTTCCATGTCCCCAGAACCAGTCTGCGACGTTCCCGTTGGGCAAAGCACCCGACTCCGATGCCAACCCCTGCAGGTGGTGAGCCCACTGGGCGGCGACCCCACGTTACCAATTTGGGCTGTGCCCGGCCAGGCCCCATGGGTTAAGGCCCGGCCACCAGACGCTCGCCGACAAGTTCCCCTCCCGGGTCTGGCTCCACAAGGTGGCCCCGGTTTCCCTTTTCCGGGCGAGGTAGCTCTGTATTCGGGTGGCCGTGTCATGGAGTCATGAGAATCTCCATTCAAAATGGAATTTAGTCTGTGTCTATGAAACTGGCCCATAATGCATCAGAGGCTGGAGTTTCACTTACCTCAGGCTGAAGCTCGCACAGCTCAAAGAGTACACACCCCAAAGCCCACACGTCACTGTGAAGCACAGAATCTCAATATCACCAAAACAACCAGGTCCTGCACAAACCCACCCAAAGCCCACACATCACTGTGAAGCACAGAATCTCAATATCACCAAAACAACCAGGTCCTGTACAAACCCACCCAAAGCCCACACGTCACTGTGAAGCACAGAATCTCAATATCACCAAAACAACCAGGTCCTGTACAAACCCACCCAAAGCCCACACGTCACTGTGAAGCACAGAATCTCAATATCACCAAAACAACCAGGTCCTGCACAAGCATGAGCATGAAGAGGAGTCCTAGCAGGGCTGCAGTTAGAGGGGACAACACCACAGGACAGACAGACTGGGCATTGGCCCAACATTGGTCACAAGGTTGCTTTTAAGTTGATCTGTCACCTCTTTCCCAGTGATCCAATGTTCATTTATACCCGATACCAAGTTTTCAATTCAGTTGACATGTCTACTAAATATCCTTTTCTGTTTGCTGTTGAAATATTAAACTAATTGTGACGGGTTTAGCAAACTAGCTTGCTCAGTAACATAAATACAGATACATTTCAGAAAAATACATTAAAGAAAAGTTGCTAGCAAATTAATAATATGTATACAATCTATGGTTGGTGGAGCTGAAACTGCCGTCTTGCAGGATTCACTGAAGGAAAGTGCCAAATGTGAAACAATTTCCTTTTTACCTGCTGCATACTGTGTGTTACTTGAAAAAGAGTTTACAACAGCTTGGCTATATTGCCTGGCTTTAGACTTCTCCAGCTCTCACACCTGTATAATTTTTCATATTTAACAAGAAATAAAGACCACACGCCATATTTAAAATGGCATCTAATCCTACACCAGTTTCATCTTTCTTCTCTCTGTTGGAATTACATGGTACTGCATATGGTGAAACTTATTTCGGAATAGATCCCATGCATTTTTAAATATGGCAGATCTTTTTTTTTTTTAAACATCAAAAATTCTACAAGTCCGAGAGGACTTGTTAAGGCAGACATCCTCATGAACGCCAGTACGTACCAAGATACAGTGCATCCGGAAAGCATTCACAGCGCTTCACTTTTTCCACATTTTGTTACGTTACAGCCTTATTCCAAAATGGAATAAATTCATTTTTTTCCTCCAGATTCTACACACAATACCCCATAATGACAACATAAAAAAGTTTTTTTGAGATTTTTGCAAATTTATTAAAAATAAAAAACTAAGAAATCACATGTACATAAGTATTCACAGCCTTTGCCATGAAGCTCAAAATTGAGCTCATGTGCATCCTGTTTCCACTGATCAACCTTGAGATGTACAGCTTAATTGGAGTCCACCAGTGGTAAATTCAGTTGATTGGACATGCTTTGGAAAGGCACACACCTGTCCTTCTGGAGAACCCTCCAGAAGGACAACTATCTCTGCAGCAATCCACCAATCAGGCCTGTATGGTAGAGTGGCCAGATGGAAGCCACTCCTTAGTAAAAGGCACATGGCAGCCCGCCTGGAGTTTGCCAAAAGGCACCTGAAGGACTCAGACCATGAGAAACAAAATTCTCTGGTCTGATGAGACAAAGATTGAACTCTTTGGCGTGAATGCCAGGCGTCATGTTTGGAGGAAACCAGGGACCGCTCATCACCTGGCCAATACCATCCCTACAGTGAAGCATGGTGGTGGCAGCATCATGCTGTGGGGATGTTTTTCAGCGGCAGGAACTGGGAGACTAGTCAGGATTGAGGGAAAGATGAATGCAGCAATGTACAGAGACATCCTGGATGAAAACCTGCTCCAGAGCGCTATTGACCTCAGACTGGAGCGACAGTTCATCTTTCAGCAGGACAACGACCCTAAGCACACAGCCAAGATATCAAAGGAGTGGCTTCAGGACAACTGTGTGAATGTCCTTGAGTGGCCCAGCCAGAGCCCAGACTTGAATCCAATTGAACATCTCTGGAGAGATCTGAAAATGGCTGTGCACCGATGCTCCCCATCCAACCTGATGGAGCTTGAGAGGTGCTGCAAAGAGGAATGGGCGAAACTGCCCAAAGATAGGTGTGCCAAGCTTGTGGCATCATATTGAAAAAGACTTGAGGCTGTAATTGCTGCCAAAGGTGCATCAACAAAGTATTGAGAAAAGGCTGTGAATACTTATGTACATGTGATTTCTTAGTTTTTTATTTTTTATAAATTTGCAAAAATTTCAAAAAAAACTTATTTCATGTTGTCATTATGGGGTGTTGTGTGTAGAATTTTGAGGAAAAAAATTAATTTATTCCATTTTGGAATAAGGCTGTAACATAACAAACTGTGGGAAAAGTGAAGCGCTGTGAATACTTTCCGGATGCACTGTATGTAAACTTTAAAAAAGCACTATCAAGTGTTTATAGACACTTATTATTTAATCGTGAAAATACTGGTTTAAGCAGTTGTTTTTAATGTTGTGGCTGATCAGTTTTTGGCTTGTTGTACTTCCATTAACAGAACTTCAATTTCCACTTCAGAGAAGCTTTTTTCTTTTTTTGACTATCTCTTTAAAAAGCCAGAATTCCGTATGTGGTGTTTTAGGGGCGTCAATTTATGCTAATCACAAATTTTGTGAACACGCCTTTGATGTACGATTACTTGGTATGTCATCATATACACGTGGATACAAAAAATTTTGTGTCTATGCGTGTTTCATATATCAAGCTGTTATTTTGCTTCTGATCACACATACATCTGAAAATGGATTTCCAGAAACATTGATAAATTAGGCCATCTGTGTGAAATAATACTTCCTAATATCTGTGTGGAATTTATCCACACAGTCCATTTATTCCCCCTCGTTCAGAAACTTATAAGCTAATTGTAGAAGTTGTACATATATGTTTTTCATCTTCTTTCAACTGTATAAAACAATGGAACATACCTTTTTAAAATGGTTGCCGTTGCAAAGTTTTCCAAACGAATCCTCTCATATTCTTCAAAGTGTAGATCCTAAATGCAAATGTCATTGTGTAAGTTTACAGCAATTCTGTAAGAGCAAATATTACAGACATAGTAAAAAGACTTCACTGTATCTGGAAATAACATAGTTATGGAACCATACTGAGCCATGTTCTGTGAAAAATAGAATAACCCTGAGCTGTATCAATCATTCAGCCATTTTAACTGTTTCTGTGTGAGACAGTGGGCAGCAACCAAGAAGCATCACCTTTAGGAAAAGGATCCTACGAATGCAGGGTCTCGCCATTATATCACTGGCAGAGGGTCGATCTCCTGGATTCTTCTGAAGAAGATCCCTCACAAGATCCCGTAGATCAGTGGAGAATTGTCCAGAGATAGTGGGGCTGGGCTCAGCCACTATAGCTTTGAAGCGGACCATCATTGACTTGTGTGGAAACTGAAGGAAATTCAGAACACAGTGATATGATGTTAACATTTGTAATTAGGAATTCATCAGCCAGGCCTGAAAGGACGAATGTAGGACTGGCTTCATGGACACAGATTAAGCTCAGTGCTTCACTAAATTAAGTTTCATATGGAGAATCTCCATTCAAAATGGAATTTAGTCTGTGTCTGTGAAACTGGCCCATAATGCATCAGAGGCTGGAGTTTCACTTACCGCAGGCTGAAGCTCGCACAGCTCATAGAGTACACACCCCAAAGCCCACACGTCACTGTGAAGCACAGAATCTCAATATCACCAAAACAACCAGGTCCTGCACAAACCCACCCAAAGCCCACACGTCACTGTGAAGCACAGAATCTCAATATCACCAAAACAACCAGGTCCTGCACAAACCCACCCAAAGCCCACACGTCACTATGAAGCACAGAATCTCAATATCACCAAAACAACCAGGTCCTGCACAAACCCACCCAAAGCCCACATGTCACTGTGAAGCACAGAATCTCAATATCACCAAAACAACCAGGTCCTGCACAAACCCACCCAAAGCCCACACGTCACTGTGAAGCACAGAATCTCAATATCACCAAAACAACCAGGTCCTGCACAAACCCACCCGAAGCCCACACGTCACTATGAAGCACAGAATCTCAATATCACCAAAACAACCAGGTCCTGCACAAGCATGAGCATGAAGAGGAGTCCTAGCAGGGCTGCAGTTAGAGGGGACAACACCACAGGACAGACAGACTGGGCATTGGCCCAACATTGGTCACAAGGTTGCTTTTAAGTTTCCCAGTGTTGATTTACATTACATTACATTATTGGCATTTGGCAGACACTCTTATCCAGAGCAACGTACAGTTGATTAGACTAAGCAGGAGACAATCCTCCCCTGGAGCAATGCAGGGTTAAGGGCCTTGCTCAAGGGCCCAACGGCTGTGCAGATCTTATTGTGGCTACACTGGGATTAGAACCACCGACCTTAACCACTACGCTACAGGCCGCCCCGATAGGCTAGGCTATCTGCAAAAATACTGTACACATTACTGTGTAATACAGATCAAATTTACTTGAAGAGTTGAAGATATGCAACCTATAAAATAAAGTGTGACACATTTAAGTAAATAGAAGGAAATTATATTTTCTTGTAAAATTGACAAAAATCATCTTGGTTACATTTAAAGTGATATCTCAGATAGCCTACAATGAAAATGTGATATATATTCTGATATACTGCACACAGTGGAGTCTGTGTGTGGAACATAACATAAATAACATAACATAACATAACATAACATAATGGAGAGAACAGGTCATTCAGACCAGTAATGCTCGCCTTTTCCCACCACTAAAGTACCTACTGCTTAGTTGCCTAAAGCTAAATAGTATCTAACACCGTATCAAGCCTGGTCCTGAAAATCCCCAGTGTTTCTGCCTCCACTACATGTCCTGGAAGCTATTCCACACAGTGACCACTCACTGCGTGAAAAAATACTTCCGAATATCTGTAAGGAATTTCTCCTTTGCCAAAGTCCATTTATTCCCCCTCGTTCTGCTAACCCTAGAGTTCACTTTGTTAATTCCTTTAATTAATTCATGTATTGACCCATCTAACCAAGTCTCTATCAGCAATGCCAACATGGAACAGATTCACCTGTGATGAATATTAGACTCTGACACACTAAAGTAGACTGCCTATGTGCTAATGGTCTATCAGAGCCAGCCGATGTTGGGTGAACATCGATGCCACGGTGGAATTCTGTTGCCCCCAATTCTGATCTTGGCCCAACATTGCTTGCTATGTGGTTGGATCCAGGATAGGGGGTGTAACTATTTTTAAAATATACACTCAGGGAGCACTTTGTTAGGTATTTATTACTTATTTTTTAGACTTGTAAAACCCCACGCTAACCCAACGACGGAATTTAGCGAGGGCTGAAGGTATCAGCGTGCTCGTCCTTCTGGTGTTGCTGAAAGAATACTAATAGGGTTAAAAATTAGTGGCCCCTATGCAGACAGTCTAGATCAGCCAATAAACAAACCACGATACAAAGGCAGTAGTACCACTCTGCCTTCTGCTCTTTACTGGTCCGGGGCTGACCCAGAATCTCCACAATAGGGCCAATAGATTCACCTTCGTTTATCTGACTCCATTTTAGAATAATAATTTAGATTAGTTATCCACATTAGTGGATGTCGTATTTATAATTTTGACTTGATCGCTATAGGAATCCTGTACTGAGAAGAACTTGCTGAACAATCCTCTGCTGGTACCACCGCATGTCACATCGCGCGTAATGTGCACGTCTCACGAACTGACTAGCTATCTGTAGTCATTACAGAGGTCGCAGGAATAGCTACTCTCGGGTATATCTGTTTACAGCCTAGGGACCCAAGCAGACCAACATAGCTACGGCTGTGCTCGACATGAATGAACTACCAAGCGGAGGCGAGGGATTTACCAACATAGGTCTACGGGTGCTATACGCCGTGATACAGTAAGTGGAAATAATCATCCTCCCTAGACCAGTTCGAGGGGGTAAACCACGCATTCCCTGTGTAACATTAAGTGTCAGTAAGGAAAACCAAACAGATCAAGTTTTAACAATTTTATTTTACCAGGCAGGTTACATACACGTAATTGCATACTAGTTCCAAATAAAAACATTACAATGCAAACCAAATTACGGAGTCTTAAACGTCATACCTGGTAATAAAAGCTACATACGGGAGTCTGGCTACAGACACCCTGTACGTAGAAACTACGTGCACGGAGTGCACGGGAGGCTGATTGCATTCTCCCAGATTGCTTAGTTTGCTGTCCTTAAATCCAAATTCTGGCCTTTGATGTTAACCCTAGAAATGAGTCACCCATCTGTAATTTGGAGCCACGCCTCCCCAGGAAGCGCAGGGGGGTTGAGGCACATGGCTTTCACTGGGGCAGAGCTCCACACAGCTTCTCCTGGTTGGTTATGATGTACAGGGTTTGCTGTTGCAGAAATAAAACCATTGCACCAGTCGCACTGAAACAATCAGAATAATACCAAACATGAATATTATCTAAACTGACTTTGTCATGAAACATCCAATGCTGTACACATCATTTAGTGACTGAGTAAAGAAGGGGGAGAACAATGAAGGGGGGTTCAGGAGAAGGTCAGGGCCTAACAGGCCGTGCCCTCTGAAACCTTCCCGTGCAGTAAAGAATGTTGCCCTGAAACCTTCCCGTGCAGTAAAGAATGTTGCCCTGTCGTAAGAGTTTTTTTACGACTGGAGGCCTGAGTCTTCCCCCACAGGCTCCTGACCAGCCCTGAGTGATAATGCCAGATTTCGGCCTTACAGACTCCTACTGCTGTAGCCTATCCACTTAGAGTTATGATGCATTGTGTGTTCAGAGATGCTCTTCTGCATACCACTGTTGTAATGTGTGGTTATTTGCGTTACTGTCACCTTCCTGTCAGCTTTGATCAGTCTGGCCATTCATCTCTGACGTCTCTTATAAACAAGGCGTTTCTGTCTGCAGAATTGCTGATCACTGGATTTCTTTTTGTTTTTGCACCATTCTTTGCAAACTCTAGAGGCTAGTGTGTTAGGCTAGGAGATCAGCAGTTTCTGAGATACACAAAGCACCCTGTCTGCCACTAACAATCATTCCACAGTCAAAGTCACTTAGATCACATTTTTTCCCCATTCTGATGGTTGATGTGAACATTAACTGAAGCTCCTGACCCGTATCTACTGATTGTATGCATTGCACTGCTGCCATACAATTGGCCGATCAGATAATCGCTTGAATAAGTATGTGTAATAAAGTTGAGAATCCATAGTTGTAGTGCAGCTCAGCAGAAATGAGGTTCTTATCTTTGTGGTCATTCACACCAGGAACTGTAGCTCCCTCTAGGGTCTACAAGTGCCCTTGTCCCAGGTTATAGTTATGCACTTTGTTGTATGTCGCTCTGGATCAGAGCATCTGTGGTGTGGTGTGGTGTGGTGTGGTGTGGTGTGGTGTGGTGTGGTGTGGTGTGGTGTGGTGTGATGTGATGTGATGTGATGTGATGTGATGTGATGTGATGTGATGTGATGTGATGTGATGTGATGTGATGTGATACAGTGCTTTCATACATAGGCTTCTAGCACACCCTCAGCAATAATAAACCAGTGCTTTTGTGAATGTTATCTTACAGAGTACTGTACCTTTTACTGTTGTAGGGCATTCCCTCAACTCTTTCTGGACTCTGGTAATGAAATGTTCCCACATTAGTGTGTGCACAGCTTGAAGATCTGACCAGAAAAAAAATTTAAGAAGAAAAACAAAAATATTTAAATTAGTGAAGGACACAGAGGTAGCTGGTCTTGTGTGTCTTTAGTCAGGTTTGGAGAAGGATATGTTCAACTCACTCATTTTTGTAAAAATAAAAAGAGGTCAAGTCTTTGAAAATATGAAAAGAACAGTAAATAGACTTGTTCCAGATTAAAATGATTTCAGAGGAAACTCAAAAACATGTAACCTTTTTAGTTATAATAAAGCAAGAGATCATGTAACTGATATATCATTTACAAAAAATATGTCCTGGGAAATGGAGGCATCCACAATAACTGAATTGAAATGGGCAACACAGAGCAGACAGTACAAACAGAACAGACATAAGCAGACAGAAAATGTGACACTAAAGCCGTAACGAACAGCAAAAAGGAATGAGGGTTTACAGATAGTCATTTTCCTGCTATTATCTTTTAAACTCTGCATTGTGTAGGTGAGAAAGTCTCAATACCAGCAGCAATACAAATGTCCAGAAGCATTCACTGAGGTTCATTTTTGATATTTCAGAAACTTATGAGCTGCACAAGAATTTTAGAAGTTGTACATATATGTTTTTCATCTTCTTTCTACTGAATAAAACAATGGAACATACCTTTCAAGGGTTTTTGCCGTTCCAAAGTCTCCCAGACGAATCTTTCCATATTTGTCCAAGAATATGTTCTAAATGCAATTGGCATTGTGTAAGTTTACAGTAATTCCGTAAGAGCAAATATTACGGACTGTCACGTCCGTGCCCCTTTTCCTATTAATTTTCCCTTTTCTATGTTCTCTGTATTCTTACTCCGGTCCTTGTTTTACCTCACCCCATTACGTCTCTCCGCCCGTCTCTCCTTATATGAATTACCTTCCTGTCTTGTTCCAGCTGTTTCTCCTTGTCTCATCTCTTCCTCTTACTGATTATTGTTTAAGTTAATTTGTGAGTATATTTAAGCCTGTCTTTCAGTTCTTGTGGCTAGTTCATCAGTTATGTTCCCCCTGTGTAATGCTGTGTTCCGCTCTGCTCCGCTCTAGCCTATGTTTATTCTGTTTAGACTGTTTATTTTGGTCAGTTTTGTTCTGCTCTGTTTTTGGAATCATGAATTTCTGTTTTGACTCCTGCCTGGCTCTGTGGACTCTCTTCTGGATCACGATTTCTGTACCACTGCCCTGTTTGGACTGACCATCCGGTTTTTGAACTTTGCCTGTTTTTGGGATTACGTTCTGTCTGCCCCGTTATCTACCTTCTTATTAAACCTGCCGTTTTCATTATCCCTGAGTCTGCACTTGGTTCCTCTGGCCCACATCCCTGATAGAGAGATAGTAAAAACACTTTACTGTATCTCAAGATAACATAGTTATGGAACCATACTGAGTCTTGTACCAAAGTTATATACATTCATAAGTGAATACCTTCAAGAATTTGTGAAATAAAAAGAACAATTTTACATTTTTATAACACATGAACAATTATTCATGTGAAATTTGACAGAAACATTGCTACAACAGGCTTGTAAGAAATGGAGAAGAGGATTCCTGGAAGACCAGCTCTACTCTAACTGAATGTTATTTTCTGAATTGAATTATTCTCTAAAACCAGGGATCTCCCCCAAGGAGGACCATGTGTATGCAGGTTTTCATTCCAACCAATGAATGCTGCTTTAATTCATTCCATTGAATCATTGAGCCATATGCATATGCATTAAAGCACAGAATATAAGCAACAGTTGTTAACACAACACATTAAATGTTATACAATGTACATTATGTGCAAAGTGACAGCCATAATTTAGCAAGGAAGTAATAATATCTGATATACAGTGGGAGCAATAGAACAATAGGACTTAATACTTGGTGGAGAAACCTTTGTTGGCAGAGGTCAGATGTTTGTTGTAGTTTTTCACCAGGTTTGCACAGATCTTGGGAGGGATTTTGGTCCACTCCTCTTTGCAGATCCTCTCCAAATCTTTAATGTTCCGAGGCTGTCGCTTGGCAACTCGAAGCTTCAGCTCCCCCCACAGATTTTCGATGGGATTTAGGTCTGGAGACTGGCTAGGCCACTCCAGGACCTTAATATGCTTCTTTTTGAGCCACTCCCTTGTTGCCTTGGCCGTATGTTTTGGGTCATTGTCATGTTGGAAGACCCATCCACAACCCATTTTCAGTGCTCTCACTGAGGGAAGGAGGTTGTCGCCCAAAATTTCCTGGTACATGGCCCCATTCATCCTCCCCCCGATACAGTGGAGTCGTCCTGTCCCCTTAGCTGAGAAACACCCCCAAAGCATTTCCACCTCCATGCTTCACAGTGGGGATGGTGTTCTTGGGGTTGTACTCAGCATTTCTCTTCCTCCAAACACGGCGAGTCGAGTTGATGCCAAATAGCTCTATGTTGGTCTCATATGACCACATCACCTTCTCCCAAGCCTCCTCTGGATCATCCAGGTGTTCTTTGGCAAACTTCAGACGGGCCTGTACTTGTGCCTTTTTCAGCAGAGGAACCTTATGATGTTGTTATTGTGGATTATTTTGTGATATTCTGTCTCTCAATGTTAAAATGTACCTATGATTAAAATTCTACACAGTTCCATTCTTTGTAAGTGGGCAAACCTACAAAATCAGCAAGGGATCAAATAATTATTGCTCCCACTGTATACTCTAATATACTGTACACAGTGTAGTCTGTGTGTGGAACTCTTAATGCAGCTAAGCATCCCCACAGCACTGCTCTTACCCCTATCATGGTTTACACCAGTGTTTACCAACCTTTTACTGAATGTTCTTTCTGGGGTTTTATTAAGGGACATGCATGTCAGTTACATAAAAGAACATAAAATAATGGTGATGTTAATCCCTTTAATTAATTTAATTTAATTAATCAAATCCCCCATGAGTGTAATTTTACTAAACTTTAAGCATTTTACGTTTTCTTCATAACTCTTATCTTCCGAACCCTATTTGTCTGCCCATTCGGACTGCCCTGTTGGTCCTTTAAGAGAAGGCAGTTAAATTTAAATGGTATGACGATAGTGATAGATTGTCAATTTAAACCAGTTGAACACACTGCCTATATCTGGTTGTGTGATGTGGTCAGTGTTTATCGCCTCAAAACGGCCTAGGTCAACAGGTAAAGCATGGCACTAACAGGGGTTTGATTTTCACCAGGGGTGATGGTGGGTTTGCTTCACCAAATATTATGGCCAGCAGGCACCACTGCATAGCAACCTATCATCACTTTCACAGTTGCATCATAGCAACGTGTAATTGTTTACATTGTGGTATCATAACAACCTGCAGCCAGTACCTGTGGCATGATGTCCCTGTGCAGAATGTTGTTCTCGTGCACATGTTGCACAGCACTGCTGATCTCTGCAAACCAGTTCAGGATCTGTGTGAGAAACACAGTTTGCAAGTCATATTTATTTATAAAGCACATTTAAATGTCACGTTTCAGGTCTGTCTCACCATGTTTTATGTTGATTTATGTTTATTCATGTTGTCTTAGTCACGTAGTGTCTTATCATGTATTATGTTAGTCTAGGTTTGTCATGTTGTTTAGTTATTTCTTGTTACGATTTATTTTCTCGTCATGTCTAGTTATGTTTTCGTACGATTATATTACCTGGTTATGTTGAGTGATTATCGTCTTAGTTCCGCTTTGTGTTATGTTTCGATGTATGTTTATTGTTACGTTAACTGGTCGTTGTTATGCATACACTTTTACATGTTTTTCCGCAAACCTTGCGTTCCGCCTTTTCTCTCTCTCTCTCTCTCTCGTTCTGTCCTTCACTCCCCTAATGTTCTATTTGTCTATTTACTAAAACTACTAACGCTAGATCAGGATTGGGTAGAAACTAACAAGACTAATCATGTGTTCATGTTACCTTATGTTTCTCGTGCATGTCATTTACTAATTTACTAATGCTAGGGCAGGATAGGTTTATTACTAACGATTACTAATCTCCTTGTTAAACTTGTCATCCATCGCACCTGTTTTCCATTTCCTTGCTACGCTCTTACTAATTGTCTACACCTGTCTACACCTGCATTTATAGCCCAGTCGCGCAACTGTTCACTGCGAAATTGTCTGCCTCTGTTTTTTCACGCAACTCTTGAGCATTATTTACTGTTTGATTACACGTTACGATCCACGCCTGTTTACTGACCATTGTTTATTGATTTCTGTTTTGTGACCATCGTTTGTTTTTTGACTACGTCCTCGCCTACCGTTTTTGTACTTTTGCTTCGCTGATTGTTTCATGGTTTCGACTCCCGCTTCGCCCACGACTACGCCTCTGCCTGCCGCCCGTCTGTTCATCTGCCCCGCTGACAGCTCTCCCGCTACCGGACCTCCCTGCACGTCTACCGACTACGAGTTTGCCTCTTCCCTCGGCACCGTGCTTTTTGTTTGTTTATTTTTTGTTTGGCTGGATCTACGTGTATGGACTTTGCTTGGATTGACTACTCTCCTGGGATTCGTCCCGAATAAAGCCCTGAGGGGTCTTTATATTACTATTGTTTCTGAGTCGTGCATTTTGGGTCCAACCCCCACGCACCCGTCTCATTAAAATCACTACCGTCAACCAAAATGCTGTACAATTTCTAATTACTATATATGTAAATAAGTCATAATATCAAGCTTTATTTATAGAGCGCCAGATACATACATGAAGCTCGCACATATGCCAGCCATGGCGGCTAGTGCTGTTTGAATTAAATGGGAGATGTAATGTTGCAATGAGCTTCACTATAGCCGGGACAGAGTGGGAACGTTGTGTGGAAGGTTCCAGTACATCTTTATTTCTCCCAGAAGTGTAATTATTTGCATGGCTGGGTGTTTGTCACAGATGTCACATGAGATTTTTTTTTTTTTGGCAGTCCCTTTAATTCCCTGTTTCTTTTCTACGATTGTTTTGGAGCATAACTATTCAGAACAAACACACCCTCTTTCCGCATTGGACAAAAGCAGACTATCATTGCATTTAGGCTACTCATATTTCTTACTAGCGGCAACACTTCAGTCACTATGGTTGAGCACGTTATTTCAGTCACTAAGTTTGAGCATGTTATTTCAGTCACTAAGGCTGAGCACGTTATTTCAGTCACTAAGGTTGAGCACGTTATTTCAGTCACTAAGGTTGAGCACGTTATTTCAGTCACTAAGGTTGAGCATGTTATTTCAGTCACTAAGGTTGAGCATGTTATTTCAGTCACTAAGGTTGAGCACGTTATTTCAGTCACTATGGTTGAGCACGTTATTTCAGTCACTAAGGTTGAGCACGTTATTTCAGTCACTAAGGTTGAGCATGTTATTTCAGTCACTAAGGTTGAGCACGTTATTTCAGTCACTAAGGTTGAGCATGTTATTTCAGTCACTAAGGTTGAGCACGTTATTTCAGTCACTAAGGTTGAGCATGTTATTTCAGTCACTAAGGTTGAGCACGTTATTTCAGTCACTTCCAATTGCTTCGCATGAGATATTTTTTCATTTCATAGATTATTTTGTAAATATTTTCTGCAACAAACACCCAGTCTTAATTATTGTTTGGCAGTAATCATTCATTCATATTTACGATTAATAATCAGTTTGATTTCTTGCAGTGGGGGTTGAAGCCTAGATCTGTGTTTCTGTCTCGCACCCCACTTCATGCCTGCGCTATAGAGGCAGAGAAATTTCACACACAATTCAACCCTCGTTAATGGCATGAACTTTTGTAAATTGATCAGAATACATAATCAGTCACACTTATAATAATAGAATTCCAAGCAACAACCACAATCAACAAACGACAACAAATCCTGTATTTTTTTCCGGAGAAGAATAATGGACGAGCTAGTTAGCTACACATTACAAGGGCTCCTCTTCTTTTTAAAGTTAAGCCGCAACACTAAGCTAGAGGTTCAGAGAAGGGCAACCAGAATGATTCCATGTATAAAAAATAAGAGTTACAAGGATAGACTTAAGATGCTTCATCTCTTTAATTTTCGTAAAAGGAGACATAGGCGGATTTGATTGAGGCTATTAAATTCATTAAAGGGATTAATTAAGTGAATTATCAGAGATTCGTCAGGGTGAGTTTGGTTAGCAGAACGAAGGCACAAATGGAAATTGGCAAAGGAGAAATTCCGTATAGATATTAGGAAACATTTTTCCACACAGCAAGTGTTGAATAGCTTGTCAGGACATGTAGTGGAGGCAGAAACACTGGGGGTTTTCAAGACCAGGCTTGATACGGTGCAAGGGAAACTAAGCAGTAGGTATACTTAGGGGTAGGAAAATGCTGGCATTGCTGGGCTGATGCGGGTGCATAGCTGGGGTGAGTTAAGCCTTCATCGTTCGTAAGTAGTACCTTAAGCTCTACCTTAATGTTTCAGCGTGTTTCCTGAAACATTCTTAGCTAAGTATACCTTCTGTACGTCATACTTTCGTAAGGTTGGTCTGGACCACTCTTAGCTATACCTTAGCGATGTTGTCAGCTCACTCCGCTAGTGGCCACCACTGTTACGACCACAAGCCTCTGAAATCCGCTGTTGCTCTTAGTTACATCTCAATCTGTTAAAATCTATATGTACACAAATAATTCTAGAGTTGGTGAATAATATTACTAAAATACCACATTAATGGCACTGTTTTCATCCAAATAATAGAATTGTAAATTACGGATGCATGTTGCACTTTATTGAACATGTTGCCTAATTGCCTTTTAAACTATATTCATAAATCCTCTCCAAGGAATCGCCACCTTAATGTGGTGGAGGGGTTTGTGTGTCCCGGTTATCCTAGGAGCTGTAGGAGGCCTTTCGGGCTTGGCTGGCCCGGGGGTCCCCTGAAGCAGCAGACAGGTACCGGGTGGCCAGAAGGGCTGCGGCTTTGGCAGTCGCTGAAGCAAAAACCCGGGTATGGGAGGAGTTCGGGGAGGCTATGGAGAAGGACTTTCGGTTGGCCTCGAGGAAGTTCTGGCAAACCATCCAACGACTCAGAAAGGGAAAGCAGGGCTTGTCTCAGGCTGTTTTCAGCAGGGGAGGAGAACTGCTGACCCGGACTGGGGATGTTGTCGGGCGGTGGAAAGAGCACTTCGAGGAGCTCCTGACACACTCCATATCACACTCCTCAGCCTCCCTGGGAAAGCTTACTCTAGGGTGCTGGAAAGGAGGCTCCGACCGACAGTCGAACCTTGGATTCAGGAGGAGCAATGTGGCTTCCGTCCTGGTCGTGGAACAGTGGACCAGCTCTTTACCTTGGTGGGGTTGCTGGCGGGGTCATGGGACTCTGGATAAGCGGATGAAGATGGATGGATGGATGGATGATATTCATAAACTGACGATTTCCCACAATGTTTAACCATAGTTCTTTCTTTGTTTTGTTGGACACCGTAGTCCTAAAACTGTAAAATAATGTTTGTTTATTCAGCACCACGTCCTCTAACAATATCTCCATTTCGTTTGCTGTGAAGCTGTGAGACAGCTTCTTTGGTTTTTTTTCACCATAGCTTATGTTGTTTTCATGTTGGTGCGTTTGACTTGTTGGTGCGCTTTTATTGAAAACATCATTTAATCAGAGAAAATAGAGAATACACCAGTAATGTGATGGTGCTTCTGCAAAATCAACCCTGATTGCAAAGTCATTTTAAGGCACCATGACAAAGATATTAAAATTATGTAAATAATACATCACATGCCACAGAAGGCGCATTGCTAGATAGCGTAGCCAAAAACTGTATCACTAACTGTATACAATTTGGCGAAATTATATTATAAATTATATGGTTTGATAATTTAGTTTGTAAGTTTTAATTCTATTAATACGTTCCCACCAGTCATGATAAATGCAAGTATTCCTGCTGTGTTTTATTCATAAATAACACTACTTTCTCTCATAACACACTCAAACAGTTGCTGTATGGAGTGAATATTCGATCTTAGAGCGAGTCGATGGGCCTAGTAACATCGCATGTAGAAGCTATCCCTTAAGCAACCGCCTAAGTGATAGTTTGGGGAACACACATAGAAAAGTAAACAGCTTTAGTAAGGTATACCTTAGAGAGTCTTCATAAAGAGAGATACCGTTATCGGGAAACACACCCCTGGTCAAGAGTGGATAATAATATTCTAGAGTTCCCCGTGTTCACAGTAATTTTGGAAAAGTCATGGTAATCGCCAGACGTATTGCTATCATAGGCGTCATGGCGTCTTTGTTACAGTGAACCCTGAGCCCAGTTTTTCTCCCATTTTCTTTCTGCTGCCCGACAGATTCTCTTGATTTCAGCAACACTGTTATCATTAACCACAGGGAGATTCTGTCAGTCCACCTCTTTTTAATATTTAGTGGAGCAGCAATATTTAACGCAGATGACAATATATTGTTGAAATTTTCAACCATATAATTTAAAGAGCAATCATAACTGTATGGCTCAAATGATCCAATGATATTAGAAAACTTTGCTTCAGCCTTGTCATCTAGGAATCAAAAATGCCCTTTTACTCTTAGGTTGGCATGAAAAAACACACAATGATAAGATTGTGAAGTGGACCCTGTCTGACGAAAATGCAATAGAAAAAGCAGAAGCATTAAGCAAAACAAATGACACAGTACTGCAATAAGAATACATGAAGTTACAACAAAAACACAACACAGACCGTTCTGATGGGGAATTAAAAGCAATGGAACAGCAGTCAGACTGCTGCAGTACTTTGAATCAGCAGCAGAGGCAGTGATGAGCACTGGAGCGTGATTAACTGGCCGTTCCAAACAGGGAGAAAAAGAGGAAGAGAACCTTCATAAAAATAAGCATTTACTGGCTTACCTGAACTTCTGTGAAATATCCACCAGTATCTTTCTGGTTTTTAATTTTCTGTGAAAGATCACCACCCTCACAATACTCCATAACTATGAACAGATCATGAACAGATCTGGGTTTCTGTTACCATACATAAAACCACCTCTTTTAGTGGAGCAGCAGTATTTAACACAGATGACAATATATTGTTGAAATTTTCAACCATATCATTTAAAGAGCAATCATAACTGTATGGCTCAAATGATCTCATAATATTAGAAAACTTTGCTTCAGCCTTGTCATCTAGGAATCTCTTTGAACCAAAAATACCCTTTTACTCTTAGGTTGGCATCAAAAAACACAATGATAAGATTGTGAAGTGGACCCTGTCTGACGAAAATGCAAAAGAAAAAGCAGAAGCAAAAAGCAGCTGAGAGCTGAGGAAAACATGCCCGCACTACACAGACCCAGGAGAAAAGGCTGACAACTGTGAAAGAAACAAACAAATGACACAGTACTGCATAAAAAATACATAAAGGAACAAAAACACAACACAGACTGTTCTGATGGGGAATTAAAAGCAATGGAACAGCAGTCAGACTGCTGCAGTACTTTGAATCAGCAGCAGAGGCAGTGATGAGCACTGGAGCGTGATTAACTGGCCGTTCCAAACAGGGAGAAAAAGAGGAAGAGAACCTTCATAAAAATAAGCATTTACTGGCTTACCTGAACTTCTGTGAAACATCCACCAGTATCTTTATGCTTTTGAATTTCCTGAGAAAGATCACCACCCTCGCAATACTCCATAACTATGTACAGATCCTTAATATCTGTAGAGAGAATCATTTCCACAGGTTTAGTATTTCTCAAAATAAGTAATAGAGAATGAATTGACAGTGTAGTTGATAAGGCATTAATAAAGACATAATTACCCTCTGTGCCTGTGATGGCCAGGTGCTCTACTCTAACACTAGTGTTTATCGCTGTATGACACTGCTCCATCTCTGGGCAGCAATCATTTCATTTCATTTCATTTTGAGTCTAACTTAAGGCCTGTCCACAATATTATGATATACTTTTGCCTTTTGCCTAAAATGTGGGTCCAAATAAAAAATGATGATCAACTGTGAAAATGATCTGATACTTATATGAAAGCCCACAATTTACTGTGCAAAAGTTTGTGTTTGTTTTATCTCAAAGTAAAAAGAAGTTAACACAACCTCTGCACACATCTGAGTACACATTTAAATATAGCACATTTCTGCAAATTTTAATTCACAATGACTTTATATTTGCTGACTTTAACAGATGAAAAACAATAAAGTTGTGAATGTGGCATGTGTAATAGTTTAGGCACCTTTCAACTTAAACCATTAATACTTTTTTAAAAAGGTCTCAAAAGTTACTTGATTTCTTCAGCCTTCAATTAAGCCATCTGAAGACTATTAAGACTAGCTTAGTAAATTTGAAATATTTAGTAAAAACAAGTGCTGTCAACTGATTATACAATAATTTTACTCTTTGGCCACAACCACCAAAGAGGGGAAACATTTGGAGAAAAGAAGACCTTGCTACCGATTAACATGGGGGAGGATCTATTGTGCTTTGCACTTGTGTGTCAGCTAGTGGTGCAGGAAATATTCTGTGGGTGAAAGTAAGATTTCATGTAGCTAAATATCAACCGATCTTAGAAGCAAATGTCCTTGTGTCTGTGAAGATAATGATGATCTTTGGCTATTTCAGAAAAATCCAAACAAAGATCCAAAACATATCTGAATAATACAATATTTCTGCAAGGAAGTGTAGGAAAACCTAAAGCAAGGATAGAAAAATTCTTATCTGGCTACTAGAAATGTTGTGATCATACCCTTTCTGTAGGCCCCTACACTATCATACCCTTTATGTAGGCTCCTACACTATCATACCCTTTCTGTAGGCCCCTACACTATCATACCCTTTCTGTAGGCCCCTACACTATCATACCCTTTCTGTAGGCCCCTACACTACTGCACCCTTTCTGTAGGCCCCTACACTATCGTACCCTTTCTGTAGACCCCTACACTATCGTACCCTCTCTGTAGGCCCCTACACTATCATACCCTTTATGTAGGCCCCTACACTATCATACCCTTTCTGTAGGCCCCTATACTATCATACCCTTTCTGTAGGCCCCTACACTATCATACCCTTTCTGTAGGCCCCTACACTATCATACCCTTTCTGTAGGCCCCTACACTATCATACCCTTTCTGTAGGCCCCTACACTATCGTACCCTCTCTGTAGGCCCCTACACTATCATACCCTTTATGTAGGCCCCTACACTATCATACCCTTTCTGTAGACCCCTACACTATCATACCCTTTCTGTAGGCCCCTACACTATCATACCCTTTCTGTAGGCCCCTACACTATCATACCCTTTCTGTAGTCCCCTACACTATCATACCCTTTCTGTAGGCCCCTACACTATCATACCCTTTCTGTAGGCCCCTACACTATCATACCCTTTCTGTAGACCCCTACACTATCATACCCTTTCTGTAGGCCCCTACACTATCATACCCTTTCTGTAGGCCCCTACACTATCACACCCTTTCTGTAGGCCCCTACAGTAAAGAGGAAGCAGGAGTCAGGAATGTTCTCCAAAACTAAATTGTAAAAATGTGAATTGTCTTATTGCTACCTTCAAAAGAGTCGTTGTACTCAACAATGAATGGGTGTTTCAAATCTTTAAGTGCAGCCACTTCCTTGGTCACAGATTCCTGAAAATACAAAAACATAAAACTGTATTGACGTTCAGTTAAGATTTACAGTCGGCTCAGGAATTATTGGCACCCTTGACATGAACATACAAAAACACTGTAAAGATTCAATATTCAAGATACTTTATCAGTAAAATGCTTGTACAAGTATGTTGTGTGACAGACTCCTTCAGGTTGAGCAATAAGAACAGAAATATTATACAAGGTAATAGTAAATAAGTCATAGGGGCAAAGTACTGTGCAAAAGTAAATGATGAGGAGGTAGGTAGGTAGGCCCCATGGTAGTGGAATGACCTCCCTGTGGAGTCTCTGACCACTTTCAAACACAGACTGAAGTCTCATCTCTTCAGGCTGCACCTTTCCCTCCCTGCCTCGCCACCATGATTAGCCTTGAATATGCCATAGATTATAATGGAACTTATATAGTTATATATAGATATTGTTGTGTGGTATTGTATTAGCTATTGCACAGTGTACTCAGGGTATTCTAGCTGCCAACTGTGGTATGCTAGTTTGGAAGTTGATGTATTCTTCAAGGGTTCTGAATGTGTCTGTATGGTCACGCTAGGACTCGTTTTGTCTGTTTGTCCGTTTCTTCCAGGTCTTTATATTTTTAACCACTCACCGGAAAATAACAGGAACACTACATTTGCTTTAACAGTGGTGTGTGTTTATATATAAATATAAATACATAAATATATCCTTAAATAAGCAAACTTGTTATTAGCTTTCTTTGTAAAATATGTGATCATGCTAAATTGATACCGTCTATCAATTTTATTTTGTTTGTTTGTTTTGGGGGTTTTTTCCCTTCATGCATGCTCAATTGGGTTAAGGTCTGGTGATTGACTTGGCCAGTCTAAAACCTTCCACTTTTTCACCCTAATGAAGTCCTTTGTTGTGTTGGCAGTGTGTTTTGGGTCATTGTCTTGCTGCCTGATGAAGTTCCTCCCAAGTAGTTTGGACACATTTCTCCGTAATTTGGCAGCCAGAATATTTTTGTATTCTACTGCACCAAAACTTCTACAAAACATGAATGACCCACCTCCATATTTGATAGTAGGTATGAGGTTCTGTTCCTTGTATGCATTCCTGTTTTACCAACAAATATGTTGATGGTATGTATGGCCAAAATGTTTGATTTTGGGCTCATCTGACCATAGCACTCTCTCCTAGACATAATTCCAATAACCAGACGCTTAGATCTGTTTATTGTGCTCAGTAAGGACTGTCTTTGTGCCCTTCCAAAGAGTTTGTTGGTACGGAGGTGCCATTTTGTTTGAGTTTTAGACTTGATGACCCACGATGCAACCAATCTCTTAAATTCTTAAAATGTGATCTTTATGGTCTCCCTCACTGTGAGGACAACCTGCACTTGCGTCCTCTTCCGGGCTAGTTTGAACCATTCCATATGTTCTACTTTTTTATTATTGGCCTTACAGTGCTAAGTGGTATGTTGAACTGTTCATGTATTTTTTGTATCCATTACCAGACTTGTGATGGTCAATTACAAACTTTGTCTTTCAAATTCACAGTTATTTGGCTTTTCCCATGCTGATGGATGACAAAGGGATTTTGCATGCTTGTTACCTCATTCATCTCTTGTGAAACAGGAAGTGATGGAAGGACACAATGTGTTTCCTTTCAAGCAAAATTAACTTAAGTACATTTGCATTGCCAATTTTAGTTTGATTTTATTTACAATAATTCTTGGAGTGCCAATAATGTTGACACCTATGGTTTTCAGAAAGAATGAGATAACTGAACAAAAAACATTGAAACAAGTATATAGTTGTCCTATATGTCTGAACATAGCATACAGATTATTATCTGTGTTGTTTATTATGTGTTAATCTTTGCAAATTTATTAAAAATTAAAAACGAAGAAATCACATGTACATAAGTATTCACAGCCTTTGCTCAATACTGTGTTTATGCACCTTTGGCAGCAATTACAGCCTCAAGACTTTTTGAATATGATGCCACAAGCTTGGCACACCTATCTTTGGGCAGTTTCGCCCATTCCTCTTTGCAGCACCTCTCAAGCTCCATCAGGTTGGATGGGGAGTGCACAGCCATTTTCAGATATCTCCAGAGATGTTCAATTGGATTCAAGTCTGGGCTCTGGCTGGGCCACTCAAGGACATTCACAGAGTTGTCCTGAAGCCACTCCTTTGATATCTTGGCTGTGTGCTTAGGGCCGTTGTCCTGCTGAAAGATGAACCGTCGCCCCAGTCTGAGGTCAAGAGCACTCTGGAGCAGGTTTTCATCCAGGATGTCTCTGTACATTGCTGCATTCATCTTTCCCTCAATCCTGACTAGTCTCCCAGTTCCTGCCGCTGAAAAACATCCCCACAGCATGATGCTGCCACCACCATGCTTCACTGTAGGGATGGTATTGGCCAGGTGATGAGCGGTGCCTGGTTTCCTCCAAACATGACGCCTGGCATTCACACCAAAGAGTTCAATTTTTCTCATCAGACCAGAGAATTTTGTTTCTCATGGTCTGAGTCCTTCAGGTGCCTTTTGGCAAACTCCAGGCGGGCTGCCATGTGCCTTTTACTAAGGAGTGACTTTCGTCTGGCCACTCTACCATACAGGCCTGATTGGTGGATTGCTGCAGAGATGGTTGTCCTTCTGGAAGGTTCTCCTCTCTCCACAGAGGAACGCTGGAGCTCTGACAGAGTGACCATCAGGTTCTTGGTCACCTCCCTGACTAAGGCCCTTCTCCCCCAATTGCTCAGTTTAGACGGGCGGCCAGCTCTAGGAAGAGTCCTGGTGGTTCCGAACTTCTTCCATTTACGGATGATGGAGGCCACTGTGCTCATTGGGACCTTCAAAGCAGCAGAAATTTTTTTGTACCCTTCCCCAGATTTGTGCCTCGAGACAATCCTGTCTTCATGCTTGGTTTGTGCTCCAACATGCACTGTCAACTGTGGGACCTTATGTAGACAGGTGTGTGCCTTTCCAAATCATGTCCAATCAACTGAATTTACCACAGGTGGACTCCAGTTAAGCTGTAGAAACATCTCAAGGTTGATCAGTGGAAACAGGATGCACCTGAGCTCAATTTTGAGCTTCATGGCAAAGGCTGTGAATACTTATGTTCATGTGATTTCTTAGTTTTTTATTTTTAATAAATGTGCAAAAATCTCAAAATAACTTTTTTCACATTGTCATTATGGGGTATTGTGTGTAGAATTTGGAGGGAAAATGAATTTAATCAATTTTGGAATCAGGCTGTAACATAAAATGTGGAAAAAGTGAAGCGCTGTGAATACTTTCCGGATGCACTGTATTTTTAATATTGTAGTTTAAATCCAAGAACAGTTTTATAAATTCAGCCTCAGGAGACAGGTCTGAGAGGTCTGGCAGGTTTGAGTCACTTACTGATTTTTGGACTGCCTTTATGACATATTCCTTTTCATCTGCCTTTTTCTTCACTCTGAAAACTGTACCAAAAGCTCCCTGGCCAATTTCTTTAGCCTCGTAGTAGCCGTGCTCCTCCAGGATACTTGGCCTGTTTCCCATGATGGCTTACTGCAAAAAACAATAAGGACATCCAGTGAATTATGGACCATAAGCCCATTATTCATTATTATAATGACAAGGAGTCGGGAGACCCCCTTTCCATACTCAAGACATGAAGGCAGAACATAGCAGATGTAAATCTAATGAGTGGATAGAGAGAATCTTGCAGAGAAGCTAGCATAGAGGTTAGTAGAGAAGCTAGCATAGAGGTTTGTGGAGAAGCTAGCATAGCGGTTAGTGGAGAAGCTAGCATAGAGGACAGTGGAGAAGCTAGCATAGCGGTCAGTGGAGAAGCTAGCATAGCGGTCAGTGGAGAAGCTAGCATAGAGGACAGTGGAGAAGCTAGCATAGAGGTTAGTAGAGAAGCTAGCATAGCAGTTAGTGGAGAAGCTAGCCAATCATGTGGCGGCAACTAATAGCATGCAGATATGTCATGCCAGCTGTTTTTCAGACCAAATGTCAGAATGGGGTGGCCTGTAGTGTAGTGGTTAAGGTACATGACCCTGTAGCATAGTGGTTAAGGTACATGACTGTAGTGTGGTGGTTAAGGTACATGACTGTAGTGTGGTGGTTAAGGTACATGACTGCAGTGTAGTGGTTAAGGTACATGACCCTGTAGTGTAGTGGTTAAGGTACATGACTGGAGTGTAGTGGTTAAGGTACATGACCCTGTAGTGTAGTGGTTAAGGTACATGACTGTAGTGTAGTGGTTAAGGTACATGACTTTAATGTAGTGGTTAAGGTACATGACCCTGTAGCGTAGTGGTTAAGGTACATGACCCTGTAGTGTAGTGGTTAAGGTACATGACTGTAGCGTAGTGGTTAAGGTACATGACTGGAGTGTAGTGGTTAAGGTACATGACCCTGTAGCGTAGTGGTTAAGGTACATGACTGGAGTGTAGTGGTTAAGGTACATGACCCTGTAGTGTAGTGGTTAAGGTACATGACTGGAGTGTAGTGGTTAAGGTACATGACTGGAGTGTAGTGGTTAAGGTACATGACCCTGTAGTGTAGTGGTTAAGGTACATGACTGGAGTGTAGTGGTTAAGGTACATGACCCTGGAGTGTAGTGGTTAAGGTACATGACTATAGTGTAGTGGTTAAGGTACATGACTTTAGTGTAGTGGTTAAGGTACATGACCCTGTAGCGTAGTGGTTAAGGTACATGACCCTGTAGTGTAGTGGTTAAGGTACATGACTGTAGTGTAGTGGTTAAGGTACATGACTGTAGCGTAGTGGTTAAGGTACATGACCCTGTAGTATAGTGGTTAAGGTACATGACTGTAGTGTAGTAGTTAAGGTACATGACCCTGTAGTGTAGTGGTTAAGGTACATGACTGTAGCTTAGTGGTTAAGGTACATGACTGTTGTGTAGTGGTTAAGGTACATGACTGTAGCGTAGTGGTTAAGGTACATGACTGTAGTGTAGTGGTTAACGTACATGACCCTGTAGTGTAGTGGTTAAGGTACATGACCATGTAGTGTAGTGGTTAAGGTACATGACTGTAGCGTAGTGGCTAAGGTACATGACTGTAGCGTAGTGGTGAAGGTACATGACTGTAGTATCGTGGTTAAGGTACATGACTGGAACCCGAAAGGTCAGTGGTTCAATCCCCAGTGTAGCCACAATAAAATCCACACAGCCGTTAACCCTGCAGCAAGATTGTCTCCTGCTTATTTGAATCAACTGTACATCGCTCTGGATATGAGCATTTGCCAAATGTCAATAATGTAATGATTGTTGGTGCCAGTTAGGATGGTTTGGATATCTCAGTAACTGCTGATCTCCTGGGATTTCCACACACAACAGTCTCTTTGCAGAGAATGGTGCGAAAAACAAACATAAAAAAATTGGACGCAAATCATCTTGTTAATGAGCGAGGTCAGTGAAGAAGGGCCAGAATACAAATACCAGTGGTATGCAGAAGAGCATCTCTCAACACACAATGCTTGGTAACCTCTCAGCGGATTCGCTACAGCAGCAGAAGACCAATAAGTCTAAAAAATAAGTCTAATAAATACCTAATGAAATGCTCACTGAGTGTATTACATACAACATTATGACATTACATTGCAGGCATTTAGCAGACGCTCTTATCCAGAGCGACACACAATGTGCAACTGAAACGCAGGGAGTTGAGGACCCTAGAGGGAAGTACAGTTCTGAGTCCTAGCAACATTCATACCATTTATTCCTACAGTGATAATCAAAGTGATCTGTGGGTGACACTATCATTAAGTGACTGTGAATACACAGTAGTTAGTCATGACTTCTGTTTAATTGTCCAATTCCTTTTGGACAAATATGAATAATTATGTATAGGCCCATATACTGTACGTACATACTTAGATATTGTATAATTGTATTATAACATGACATCGACAAATCTGATGCCACACAAAAAAGTAATTTCTGAGTTTTTCAGATTTTGGGTGAAATTCTTTATTGGTTCTTTGAAGAAAGAATGCATTAGATGACATTACATTATTGGCACTTGGCACTTGGCCTTGCTCAAGGGCCCAACGGCTGTGCGGATCTTATTGTGGCTACTCCAGGATTAAAACCACCAACCTTGCGTGTCTCAGTCATTTACCTTAACCACTACGCTACAGGCCGCCCTATATGCAGTACAAAAGCTGTACCATAATGAATTTGTCTAGTCTAGGTGCTTATTGTAGGTCTTACAGATCACGGGCACGGAAAGACCTGCACACAAGAATAAGATGAATGAGATTTACTCATTTTACAGTATGTCAACAGAGCATTTAAAAAAAGAGCAAGTGCAGAGTGCAGCAGTAATGACTGATTGAAAGAATATGATATTATTATATTAACCACAAGTGTTGTTTGATGGAAATATTCGCTTTTGTTTCATGTTTTTAATGTTTTGTGAGTGTTAGAGCATTTTGCAAACAAAATTAGTCATTTTCGTCAGTCAAGTTCTGTTTCAGCCTGTGCTAATTGTTTTGAAAATGTGACTTCAGAGTGGACAGATGTGTTTAAGCAATTGAGAAACTAATTTAGAAGGTGATTCGGCTTGACCGGGACTACCTGCCAAACATTGAACAATTGTGTCACCACCTAGTATCCAATCAGAATCTAGTATTCACCAAGATCGTGTATAATAATCAATAAACACGGACTGTTGCACAACTAGCATCTGTAACACAGCTGAACGCTGCAGAGGGCCCGTTTGGACGGGTGAACCTGAAGCAGAGATACAGCAGGCTGCCACTCTCTGTGCCAGGTCCAATATGCCCCCACATGGCATATGGTAATGTGAGAAGTATGCGCTGAAACTGAAGCCGAAATTAACGATATTGCGCACTTATTTTTGTTTTGCTGCTAGCAGTTCACTTGGGGATAGAGGTCAGGAAATCCTGCCATATAATAATAAGTGGAGCAGAGACACACCCAGTTAGTTCCTCTGTTAATCGCTTTAAATTAATTAAAGATCAACAAAGTGAACTACAGGCGATTCCTCAGGGTGAGTTTGGTTAGTAAAATGATGGGGCATGAATGGAAATTGGCAAAGGATAAATTCCACACAGATATTATGATGTATTTTTTCACACAGAGTGGTCACTGCGTGGAATAGCTCGCCAGGGTTTTTCAAAACCAGGCTTGATACGACGCTGGATACTATTCAGCTGTTAGGCAAACTATGCAGTAGGTACACTTCTCATCGTTATGTTATGTGTCTGTAAACAGGAAAGAAAATGTACTCACCGTTGATTCAGTCGGATTACTTCCTTTTATTCAAACAAAAAGAACAAATTAAGGACCTCAAAGCTGAATATCACATCATCATCGCCTCATGTAACTTAATCATATAGATTTTAGTTTTTTAGATATCTAGCTGAACTTTCTCAATAAAGCTTGAAGTGTAGTAAGTAAATGGTGTCTTACTTGGTAAGTTGGATCCTTCAGGTGCTGACAGGCTGAATGCTCTGTGAGCAGTGTTTCCCCTGTAATGAGCAGCACGTCAGCGGGCTGTCTGCTTAAGTCCTGCCTCCCTTCCCCCAGGGCTGTGATATTAAATATATCTACTTTATACTTTCACTTTCACTGCATTCGCAGTTCTATTTATTCTTTCATGTTTTTCTATTTTACTGATGTATTTATTTTTCTAACTTTTTGAAGTTTGCCAAATTTGTGAATTGCCACACTTTGGATTGCAGAACACTTCAGTGGATTTTTTATCAGAACAAGATGCCCCCCACACACCTTCCACAGGCTGCACTGACTGACTGAATGCAGGATCCCAACACTTTAGGAAATAAAGGAAAGTGAACAGCTTATTGACTCTTTGTTACAAACAACAAACGCTGAGATAGCCTCCACCATGCAGTTGTCCGATGCCACTTTTCCCCATAGCCCATCAGGCTCAAACTTGGTGCTCAACTCAAGACCATGGTCTGCTCCACTCTGCTTGACATAGCAAAAATATTCTATGATCTTATTAAAACACTCAACCATCAACAAATTCATTGTACATAGGGGCTAATGACATTCCTAAACAACAAATTGAACTCTTAAAATGACTCAGCTCTCTCAGCAAAGCAGATATTCAGGTGCACATATGGGGTGGATCCCCTGGTCAGGGGATAGGTGGTTTCAGCAGAAACTGGGCCTGGGCCTGGCTCTCCTCTGCATGTGCTGGACACACACTGGACACATCTTACACATCCACCACCCATCTTTTCCCCTCTCCTGCAACCGTGGGATCAACAAAAACCAGCAGACTCTTCAGACCCCTCAGTCTTCCCCCTCCTCTCCCATATCACCCCCCACCTCCCCATCACGCCCCCTCCCCCAAGAGAGGCAGGTGAGATCATCCCCACCTCCCCATCGCCCCCCTCCCCAAGAGAGGCAGGTGAGATCATCCCCACCTCCCCATCGCCCCCCTCCCCAAGAGAGGCAGGTGGGATCACCCCCACCTCCCCATCACCCCCTCCCCAAGAGAGGCAGGTGAGATCATCCCCACCTCCCCATCGCCCCCTCCCCAAGAGAGGCAGGTGCGATCAACCCCACCTCCCCATCGCCCCCCTCCCCAAGAGAGGCAGGTGAGATCATCCCCACCTCCCCATCGCCCCCTCCCCAAGAGAGGCAGGTGAGATCATCCCCACCTCCCCATCACCCCCTCCCCAAGAGAGGCAGGTGCGATCAACCCCACCTCCCCATCGCCCCCCTCCCCAAGAGAGGCAGGTGAGATCATCCCCACCTCCCCATCGCCCCCTCCCCAAGAGAGGCAGGTGAGATCATCCCCACCTCCCCATCACCCCCTCCCCAAGAGAGGCAGGTGAGATCATCCCCACCTCCCCATCACCCCCTCCCCAAGAGAGGCAGGTGCGATCAACCCCACCTCCCCATCACGCCCCCTCCCCAAGAGAGGCAGGTGAGATCATCCCCACCTCCCCATCGCCCCCCTCCCCAAGAGAGGCAGGTGAGATCATCCCCACCTCCCCATCACCCCCTCCCCAAGAGAGGCAGGTGCGATCAACCCCACCTCCCCATCACGCCCCCTCCCCCAAGAGAGGCAGATGAGATCATCCCCACCTCCCCATCGCCCCCCTCCCCAAGAGAGGCAGGTGAGATCATCCCCACCTCCCCATCGCCCCCCTCCCCAAGAGAGGCAGGTGAGATCATCCCCACCTCCCCATCGCCCCCCTCCCCAAGAGAGGCAGGTGAGATCATCCCCACCTCCCCATCGCCCCCCTCCCCAAGAGAGGCAGGTGAGATCATCCCCACCTCCCCATCGCCCCCCCTCCCCAAGAGAGGCAGGTGAGATCACCCCCACCTCCCCATCGCCCCCTGCCCAAGAGAGGCAGGTGAGATCATCCCCACCTCCCCATCGCCCCCTCCCCAAGAGAGGCAGGTGAGATCATCCCCACCTCCCCATCGCCCCCTCCCCAAGAGAGGCAGGTGAGATCATCCCCACCTCCCCATCATGCCCCCCCTCCCCAAGAGAGGCAGGTGAGATCATCCCCACCTCCCCATCGCCCCCTCCCCAAGAGAGGCAGGTGAGAATCTGGTAGTAAGGAATGCAACGTAAGGAATGCAAGACTGAGAAGGAATGTTTGAAAAACGAGAATCACCGAAACCACCCGCATAGTGCAGCACGCAGACAGGGACTCAAAACCACCCGCATAGTGCAGCACACAGACAGGGAGTGACTCGGGCTCAGAACATTCAGACACACACATCACAGGGGATCAGGAATGCAATGGACTGTGATGGCAAACAATAAACCAGATATGAATGATGATAAATAACATGAATAACAGGTTTAGAACATGAGGTTATCTGTTCTGACATACAGTGTGACAGTATTTGTAAATTTGGCAGTAAAAATCCATTGTTCTGGTCTTGGTTGAGCTTGTGTGTAATAGAAATTCAAGCATTTAAAAAAGAAAATGTGAAATAGTAGTTTTGAACATGTGAATTATGTAAAAACACATACTAATCTATTGTAGCAAATCCAATTAGAAATATAAAATAAATTACAAAAACCTAGTGTTGTCACAACAATTTTTCAGCAGCAGTTGACAATGGGAGTGCTAATGGTCTTTCTTCAATGAATATTTATGTGGTATGTGGTCCTGCCAGGTAAGTAGGCTTTTCACAACTGACCTGACCTTACCTCTAAGACAAAGCCTTTCCACAAAGCAATACTCAGTGGGACATTTAGAAGACAGAAACATAAATTTTTTGATTGAGTAATTTATCGATATCACCACATACTACAAACAATGAAGATGCCCTTTTGCGTGCAATTTTTCAAAAGTTTTTTTCCCAATGTCCATTAGAATCGATCATAAGCTCAGAACAGAGTGGTAACTTAAAAAACATGCATTACTTTAGGAAATAAAGGAAAGTGAACAGCTTATTGACTCTTTGTTACAAACAACAAACGCTGAGATAGCCTCCTCCATGCAGTAGGCCGATGCCACTTTCCCCCATAGCCCATCAGCTACAGCAGACCTACGGCTCAAACTTGGTGCTCAACCCTAGACCATGGTCTGCTCCACTCCCACACCCTCCAACATGGAACCATGGACGGCTGTCCAGGGCAAAACGGGAGAATCATTGGCTGTGCGGATCTTATTGTGGCCACACCGGGGATGGAACCACCAACCTTGCGTGTCCCAGTCATTTACCGTAACCACTACGACACAGGCCTCCTAAATCACCCCCCACCTCCCCATCGCCCCCCTCCCCAAGAGAGGCAGGTGAGATCATCCCCACCTCCCCATCGCCCCCTCCCCAAGAGAGGCAGGTGAGATCATCCCCACCTCCCCATCACCCCCTCCCCAAGAGAGGCAGGTGAGATCACCCCCACCTCCCCATCGCCCCCTCCCCAAGAGAGGCAGGTGAGATCATCCCCACCTCCCCATCGCCCCCTCCCCAAGAGAGGCAGGTGGGATCACCCCCACCTCCCCATCGCCCCCTCCCCAAGAGAGGCAGGTGAGATCATCCCCACCTCCCCATCACCCCCTCCCCAAGAGAGGCAGGTGAGAATCTGGTAGTAAGGAATGCAACGTAAGGAATGCAAGACTGAGAAGGAATGTTTGAAAAACGAGAATCACCGAAACCACCCGCATAGTGCAGCACGCAGACAGGGACTCAAAACCACCCACATAGTGCAGCACACAGACAGGGAGTGACTCAGGCTCAGAACATTCAGACACACACATCACAGGGGATCACGAATGCAATGGACTGTGATGGCAAACAATAAACCAGATATGAATGATGATAAATAACATGAATAACAGGTTTAGAACATGAGGTTATCTGTTCTGACATACAGTGTGACAGTATTTGTAAATTTGGCAGTAAAAATCCATTGTTCTGGTCTTGGTTGAGCTTGTGTGTAATAGAAATTCAAGCATTTAAAAAAGAAAATGTGAAATAGTAGTTTTGAACATGTGAATTATGTAAAAACACATACTAATCTATTGTAGCAAATCCAATTAGAAATATAAAATAAATTACAAAAACCTAGTGTTGTCACAACAATTTTTCAGCAGCAGTTGACAATGGGAGTGCTAATGGTCTTTCTTCAATGAATATTTATGTGGTATGTGGTCCTGCCAGGTAAGTAGGCTTTTCACAACTGACCTGACCTTACCTCTAAGACAAAGCCTTTCCACAAAGCAATACTCAGTGGGACATTTAGAAGACAGAAACATACATTTTTTGATTGAGTAATTTATCGATATCACCACATACTACAAACAATGAAGATGCCCTTTTGCGTGCAATTTTTCAAAACAGTTCATGTTTAGCTGCAAGCACAAGGGGCCATCACACTCTTTTATTTATTTTCTCTTTCATTTTTAAATGTAGCCCTTCTTTAACTTGATGATGGAAGAAGATTGTACACAGGCTATATCTAAAGTAGCGTATTATGTTTCAATGTAAACAATAAATGTTGTTGAAATGTTTTTTAACTTGTATTTTCCTTCATTTAACAGTCCATTGTTGATTACAGGCATTGTCATAATGCAACTTAGACATTATGATGTTCCGGACCTTTGCTTGAGGAGATTTTCCCTAACTGGACCTCTTTGAAATTTAGTTGGATACCCCTGCTCTAGGGTCTTTCAGCGCACTTATCCCTGGTTATGGGTATGCACTTTGTTGTACGTCGCTCTGGATAAGAGTGTCTGCCAAATGCCATTAATGTAATGTAATGTAATGAAAATGCCCTTGAAGCACAAAAGTGGGTTGCAGAAAATAAAGGATAAAAAGGACCAGGATGAAACGGTAGCAAAACTGGCCGACATGGCTCAGGCAGTAGGAGCAGTCGTCTGCCAGTCGGAGGGTTGCCGGTTCGATCCACCGCCCGGGCTGTGTCGAAGTGTCCCTGAGCAAGACACCTAACCCCCAAATGCTCCTGACGACCTGGTTGGCGCCTTGCATGGCAGCCAATCACTGTCGGTGTGTGAATGGGTGAATGAGAAGCATCAATTGTACAGTGCTTTGGATGAAGGCGCTATATATATGCCAACCATTTACCATTTAAAACTACCTAAACTGGATGGCTTTTTGGAAAAATAATCGCTCAACTGCTACCCTGTTCCCAGTAGCAGTTGCCCATCGCAATCACTGCACCCAACGGTGGCGAAACCTTGCAGGTAGGATAACAAGCTAGATATGTTAGCCTTCATGCTATATCCAGGTAAACCCTGAGCTGTATTGGGGTTAACCTAGTCCATCTATATGTCAAAACGTATCTCAACCAATATTTCCACCCCTTTGATGTCTAGATTCCAGTTTTGCAGCAGCATTAATGTGAGCTGGCATTGCATTCAAATTAGCCAAGGAAGCTGCTAATTCTCCTAGCAGTTACCGTGAATTACATTTGTTTGTTCAATTGCTGGACTTGTTTTTTGTTGTAAACCCAGCGTTCCACCAATGTTAAGTCAGGGGGCTGTTTTTAAAACCTTATGATATAAATTATGTTATGTTCATAATAAACATAAGTACCTGCAATAAATATACTGTTAATTTTTTAAATAATAATGACAATGTGAAAGATAAAACAAAGGCTAAGAAATTAACTGATTTTCATACATTAGTTTTTTGGGGGGGTTTTTTTACGATCGCTATAAAGCATTTTTCAATACTTTTAACAGTTTTCCTAAACTCTTAATGCACCAACACAGCTACAGCACACAATTGGCAAAACGGCTAATTTCATGTTCAAAATCACACACTGTAAACTAAACACCAACACTAATCTTCAAAATAGATGAATATACTAACACAATACACTAAATCTACCAAAATACTGCAAATATGTCTCAAAATCAAACAATTCTTCCAAAACACTAACGCATGTTTTCTTCCAACAGGAACATTTATCCAATCATAGCACAATGTCATACAAAACGCTAACAGCAGATGGAATTACAGAAACTGCATTACTTTACATGTGTCAGTTCTACCCTTATACAATAGGCAATACAACTCAATTTCCTCGTATATCAAATTTATTTTCCCCATTGAAATGAATTGAAATGCCATTAATCCGTTCCAGCCCCGTTCCAGCCCCCAAAAAAACACCCCAATTTTTTTGCCACGCTTTCCTCACTTTCATCTGCAGGGCGTTTCAATAAAAACCTGTCCAAGGAGATTTGTTTCTTCCTCCCTTTCAGAATGTTTCGGAAATGAGTTTGGCAGGTGTCATTAAATAGCGCCGACGCACGACCAGTTGCAACTTTTTCCGGGTGAACTGAACGAATGAACGAGTGAACGAATGAACGAGGGAGACGCGGGATGCTGAGGGGGATGTTGTGACGTTCGCTGCACCAACTGCGACCGAGCGACGGCTCATAACTCGGAAAACTCGTAAGTTGGTGCACTCGTAAATCAAGGTACGACTGTATATTGTATTGATCATAGATTGTCTTTAGCACTGCAGTTTGTTTTGAAGCCTCTCTACATTTTTCTTCTGTTGGGTTTAGTAAATGCATGCATTCTTATTTTTGCAAACAACCGATACCAAAAGTGCATGACCCGTCTCAGAGTAGCTTTATAGAATGTATAGTTTATGAAAAAAGAAGACAGTAAGTGACAGAATTGCTGCAGGAAAAGGCTTTAATGGTGTTGAGTGTTGAGGGAAATTACTGCAAGGGAACAAAAATATGCAATTTAGCCGCTGGTCACCATTGTGTGAAAATACAAAATATACAAACAGAAAAAGGTACAGAAGAAATAAAAAAGAAACATACAAATTTATCTTCTAATCTTCTGCATTTGGCCACATGTTCTCATCCACATCACACCTTATATCTTCTCTGGCAAGGTACCTTGGAAAGAATCTTTTGGCATGCCTTATCCACCCCTGGCAGTGTTCAGCTGTGATGTATTGGCATGCAGCATCTATTGCATCCAGGAGGGACATTTGGTCGTGTGGAAGATGATTGAAAACCTTCGATCTCCAGGCAGAAAAAATCTCCTCAGTGGGGTTGAGGAAAGAGGAGTAAGGGGTGAGGTAAAGGGACAGCATCCTTGGATGGGCGTCAAACCAGGCTGTGACTGCACGGGAGTGGTGGAATGCCACATTGTCCCATGTGATCATATATATTGGCAAGTGGTCCCCCAAGTGGTTTTTGCCAATTATGTTTCTTTCCCGGCGATGCCTTTTCACCAAGTTGAAGCCAGCCTCGTCAATGTAGATCATGTTGTGTGGGGCTTGATTGGCCTCCAACTCCATGACTCTGTGAAAGTAATCAAACACAGTGTGTGTAAATGCTTTGCTGTATACCTACTGTACCCCAGGTCTATAGAGTATTTTACTGCAGTACACACTACGTATAGTACAGTAATCACTGCACTGGGTAACCTCACTGTTCCTTTCAAAAGAACATTTATACAGTTGTTTCATTCAGACTCTGTGTGTCCAAGAAATAGCTGTTATGCTGATTCCATCAATATTCCCAAAGACAAGGTTGTCCTCTACAACTCTGGCCTGAATTTCCTTCAGTTTTATCTCATTGTCAGCAATCACCATGTTGACTATAGCAAGCCCCTGTTATTTATTTAGGAGTTTTCCTCTGCCCCCTGAGGGGGGTAGACATTGAATCCTTAGAGGAACAAAATACAGCTACATATTAGGGACTGGAGGCATACAGTTACTGTAATACATGGAAAGATTATTTACTCTGTGCAGTCGGAGCAGCCCTTATACGATACCCTACCTGTTGGTTTCTCAAAACAATCTGGACAATGGATGCCACTGTGTCCCGGCTGAGAGGCTGTACTCGTTCCCCAGCCTCTGGTTAATGACACGGTCTATGATGGTAGCTCTTATCTCATCTGTTACCTTAGCTCTGGCCCCTCTTTGAGCAGCACCACACATTCTAAATCCTCTCCCTCTCCCTAGTCCTTGTCCATCTCCTCTCCCTAGTCCTGGCACTGTCTTCCTCTCCCTCATCCAGCCATTCTTCTTTCTCTCTTTCTGTTGCACTATATTTTTCTCTGTCCACACAAGACCAGCCCAAAGAGGTCCTCTTTTGATACTATATGGTCATGTGATTGAAAGAACCTCAACACCTGAGTGTGTTTCCTAGATGGGAATCAGCTGATTAATCTATTTGCCAAACTTCAATCAGCTGTTTCTCAACAGCAATGAAAAAAATACAGGACATATATTTGTGTTTCAATCTACAATGTGAACTGCTGTTCACTTCAGCTTTAGTGTTATTTACAGTACTGAAGACCCAAACGCAGACCAGATATATTCAAAAACATAGTTTTATTTCAGTCCAAGTCCAAAGCCGAGAGATCAGGAGACAACAAAGCCAAAACGAGATGCAAAAGGAAAGTCGAAAAAACAAGCAGGGGTATCAGAAGGCAAAGGTACATAAGGGTAAGGCAAAATCAACGTCAAAAAAAGGCAGGAGAATCAAAATCAAAACCAAATAATCAGAAGGGTAAACAAAACAAAGCGACTAGGAAAACCCGGAATCAGGCAAAGGGTTGTCGAAGAGAATTTAAATAAACAGGCGAACTGGTAACTCGGCTCTGAATAATGATCAATGATACTGTACAATATCTATATTAGTGGTTGCTAGTAAGTATAGTGCTATACAACATTAATTAGCGAGAGAAGCAGGAAGTAAGGAATGCAAGACTGAGAAGGAATGTTAGAAACCCGAAAATCACCGAAACCACCCACATAGTGCAGCACACAGACAGGGACTCAAAACCACCCGCATAGTGCAGCACACAGACAGGGACTCAAAACCACCCAGCTGTTCTTATTGTGTGTCCTGACACAACTTAACAGCAAGCCAAACTCCATCCAATAAATGCGAAGAGTCAGGAATCATCTTAGTCGTCTTCTTTAATAAGATGCCGTTGCTAATGCATTAATGAATAAGGAGTGAAACTGAAAGAAACACAACAGAAATATTCAAGTCACCTGAGACTGCATGATGCAATCCCGCACCGAAATGACACAACACAGTATAGCTCAAGGCTAAATACAGCATAAACTATGAAAGATAGCAACATGTATAAATTCCCATGAATATGGCATGCGCTGTTATGACTGTAACAAGAAAAGAGAACTAATGCACATACGCTTCCAACCATTAAATAGCTAACTTAGCTGCATTGCACATGAACAGGCAGAATAACAAGCTAGAATAGCTAGCGACACACTAGAATAGCTAGCAACACAGATTGAAACACTGGACTTGGATAGTTAAAGTCCTTAAACATCACAAATATCTCTTGATATCCATCTGATATGATGTTATAAAGTAATCAACACTTACAGACGATGCTTTCACAAACTTTGACTAACGATGGCAATAGATGAACAGCTCTAACTTTACAGGACAAACATGCCTTCACTTCCTGTTCACTGCTGTGATGTCAGACAAGCAACCTGCTATGATGCCACTAGGGGGGGCTAAAACACACTCAGCCAAATGCACACACAATGAGCTGGGGGCAGAACACTCCCCGCCTGGCATCTGTAAGATGTCATAACTAACGTCCACCTTGATCTTTTTTAGGCAAGAGAAGAATGACTTCAGTAATGGGCCTGAGGAACATTTTGCTTGTTCCTTCCTTGCTGACTTTGACTTGTATTTTGCGTATCTTTCCATCTGCACTAGGGAACACACTGGAGACAAGTGCCATTGGCCACTCATTATGTGCTGCTTGAGTGTCTCTCAACAGAACAAGGTCTCCTTCTTGGATGTCGGGCTGCATTTCTTTCCATTTGCGACGGGTCTGCAGAGTCGGAAGGTATTCCTTTCTCCAGCGGTACCAGAACTTATCAGCTAGGCTCTGCACCTGTCTCCATTGCTGCCTGAAGAGGTTGCCTTCTAAGAAGTTTCCTGGAGGAGGAGGTACTCCAACTTTTTGTGTAAGTAACATAGCTGGGGTAAGTATTAGAGGTGAGTCTGGGTCAGTGGAGATGGGAACAAGGGGCCTTGCATTGATTATAGCAGATATCTCGGCCATGAATGTGCAGAGGACCTCATGGGAGAGAGGTTGTGACCCGACTTGCATCAACATAGAGTCCAGTATCCTTCTCACAACTCCGATCATCCGCTCCCAGGCTCCTCCCATGTGGGACGCGTGGGGTGGATTGAATTCCCATGTACAAGAGTGGTTGCTGAGGTATTTCTGTACATTGGGCTCCTTTGCTGTCTCGAGGAATTCAAGTTCCTTGCTTGCTCCTACGAAGTTCGTTCCACAGTCAGAGCGTAGCTGTTTCGCAGGACCACGAATGGCAAAGAACCTTCGCAGGGCGTTAATGCAGCTTGAAGTGTCCATTGATTCGATAACTTCTATGTGCACCGCACGGGTGCTCATGCAGGTAAAAAGCACAGCCCAACGTTTGTTGTGAACATGCCCTCCTCGTGTGCGGCGTGCTGCGACTGTGAAGGGACCAAACACGTCCAGACCGACATGCGTGAATGGTGGAGATGTACTCAGTCGTTCTTCTGGTAGGTCGGCCATCTTCTGGTTTTCTGTTGTTCCACGCAGCCTCCTGCATGTGAGACATTTGTGTACAACACTGCTGATGCATCTCTTACCACCGACTAGCCAGAATCCTGCCGTGCGTACGGCTCCCTCAGTAAAGAGGCGGCCTTGGTGCTTTACCTGATCATGGTAGTGGCGAATCACCAAGGTGGAGATGTGATGCCGGCCAGGTAAGATGATGGGATTCCTTTCTTCGTTGTCTAACTGCGCATGTGTCAAACGGCCACCGACTCTGAGTAGTCTATTCTTGTCCAAGGTGGGGTTCAACTTGGCTAGGGTGCTATTCTTGGCAATGACTCTTTTCTCCTTGAGAGCGTTATACTGCTCAGAGAAGGCTGACCTTTGGACCGTAAGGAGGACGACTATCTTCGCTTGGGATAATTCATCCAGATGGTCAGATCGTTGACACCGGTGCCAGCCGGCGCAGTTGCTTGTCTGACTGGCTGAGGTTGACTTGAAGGAACGGGCCTCATGGATAAGAAATGCTATTGCCTTTAGCAGAGAGTTCCATGTAGAGAACCGTTCAAAGCGCTCTGAGGTAAGTTGTTTCCCTTGTACGCTGGTGGCAGCAATGGTGACTTGAGGTTGAGGACGAATCTCTACATCGGACTCTGGGCTTATCAGTTCAAAGGAGCCTTGCGTTGTAGGTTGACTTTCCGGAGGTTTGTAGAGAAAGCCTGGCCCTGTGAGCCAAGTAGTGTTTTGGAGATGGGAGGCAACTACAGACCTAGAGGCATGGTCAGCTGGATTGAGCTCTGTGGGCACGTACTTCCAATGTTCTGGCCTTGTTGACTGTCTGATTCTCTGGACTCGGTTGTGTACATACACATAAAAGCGTTTGCGCTCGTTGTAGATATAACCAAGTACAACCTTACTGTCGCAGTAGAACGTCACTGCATCTGGCTTGGTATCAATTTCGTCCAGGATGAGGTCAGACATCTCCATGGCTAACACAGCTGCGCAAAGTTCAAGTCTGGGTATAGTAGGTTCATCTTGAGGCGTCAGCTATGCCTTTCCCAGGATAAAGCCAACATCATACTGTCCATCTTCAGTGATGGTTCTGAGGTATGCTACTGCACCAATCGCTTTGGTGGAGGCATCGGAGAAGACACACTCTCTATTATTAGGGAGTGGAGGCCTTGGGCGTCTGAAGGGAAGCGGGGCAACCCAGCTGTTGTTTTTATCTTGGAAGATCTCTTTGTCCATGATTTCCAAGAAGACCTCATCCTCTATAGAAAGAGCAAGCTTGTTCTCGTTCTTCGTGCGCTTAAACACTGAGTGATCGATAGGATCTTCGTCTGCTCTGCATGTTGAGCTGCTTTCGAAGACATAATGCGTCCCATGTTCGTCTTTGATGTTCAGCTTCTCTGAGAAAGACATGGCTTCGGCATGGTGTAAACAGTGAAGGTCTGCCATTATCTAGTATGTTTGTCTTGAAGCTCTGCACACTTGGTTTGTGAGAGTTTCCTAAACACACGTCACCTATCAGGACCCACCCTAAGTCCAGCTTGAGGGCAAATGGTGAGTCATGAGGACCATTAATCTGTTCCCTCACCTTGTGCACCCTCAGGAAGTCGCGGCCCAGCAGCAGGAGGATGTGTGCGCTTTCGTCCAGTTCTGGTATCTCGGAGGCGGTAGGCTTCAGGTGTGGATGGTGTCGAGCTGCCTCTGGTGTAGGTATCTCAGACCTATTATCTGGTATTTCATTGCACTCAATCAGTGTCGGGAGTGTCAGACTAACACCCATTTACAGGCTCTATCTGATAACCATCAGCTCTCCTTCCAGCAGTATCAATAACGCCAGCACAGGTTTTCAATGAGTAAGGAGATGCGTCACTGTTGATGTGAAAGTGCTCGAAAAACTCTGACCTTGCTAATGACCTGTTACTCTGGTCATCGAGCATTGCATACATCTTAACTGCCTTCTGACATTTACCATTTGGATAAACTTGAACTAAGCAGACCTTGGAACAGGACCTAGCTGTGAGGCCTTTACCACAGACTTCAGTACATGCATTACTCACGGAAGGCGTTGAGGATGAGGGTTCCTCTTCCTCCCCGCCATGCCTAGAAAAAGGGCTGGGGACCTGTGAGGCCCAGGGTGGCGGACCTGGATGGAGAGCGGTGCTGTGGCCTTCACTGCCACACTCTGTACACTTTACTAGGGCTTTGCAATCGCGTGCTAGGTGAGTGTAAGATGTACAGCACCTGAAGCAGATGCCGCGGTCCCTCAGGTAAGCTTTACGCTCCTCCAGCGTCTTCATCCTGAAGCCGCGGCATTTTCTCAATGGGTGGGGTGCACTGTGGATGGGACAGTCTTTACCTGGGTCTTTGTCATTGACCGCCGAACTTGTGTGGGAGGGGGCTTCGGAGGAAATGTCTGTTTTGTGGACAGAGATGGGACTTCTTCGATTGTTGAATTTAGATGTGAAGTTCTCATTTTTTTCTGGTGGAACAGAGTTGCTGCTGGAGATGGCAAAGCTGGGGTCGTTTCTGGCCTTTGCTTCATAGCAGACAAATGAAATTTCCATTCTGGTGAAATACCAGAATGGAGGGAAGCAGCTATGGTTCTCCTCTTTGTATCTCGTGCCGTGAGACATCCACCTTTCTTGCAGGCTGTGGGGCAGCTTCTCCACTATGGGCCTGATGCCTCTGGCGGTGTCTAGGTATGCTAGGCCAGGTAAGTGTCCATCTTCTTTAGCTGCGTTCAGTTCCATTAGAAGGTCTCCAAGTTCTCTTAACTTGACGTGATCTCTATTTGAGATTTTAGGAAAGCAGTCCAGTTTCTGGAACAGAGCCTTTTCGATAATCTCTGGGGCGCCGTGACACTCAACTAACCTTTGCCAGGCCATTTTTAGTGCTGCACTTGGGTCATTCACATGAACTGACCGTAGTCTTCTCACGTGGTCGGATGATTCTTTTCCTAGCCATTTCGTGAGTAAATCAATTTCCTCACTGGCTGTGAGGTCTAGGCCCTCGATGGCACCGAGGAACGCTGACCTCCACGCCCTGAAACTCTCTGGGCGGTCGTCGAAATGTGTGAGACCCGTGGTGACAAGCTCGCGGCGTGCCAGGTATTTAGCGAAGTCCAGCATACCAGCGGGTTCAGGCTGATGAAGCAGCATTGAGCCTGATCTCACCTGGGGGCTTTCCCTCTGGCTGGGGTGAGAGGGACGAAAGTTGGACGCTTCTAGCTTTCTCTCATTCCATTGTGTTGAATCGTTTGGGCCCTATTAGTGGAAATGTGCTGTCTGTCAGCTGAGATGGGGCCATCAGCTACATAGCGAGAGTGTAGGACTGGAAGGGCTGGCTTACTCTCACGAGCTGGTTCTGTGTTTCTTTTGGGCTGTTCTTCGAAACACTCTGTAGCCTGTGCCCTGATGTACTCCCTTGTGCGCTCTGCTTTGCTCCGTAGCGAGACAGGGCGGCTTGCCCCACTGAGGTAATCCCGTTCACTCCCTGCTGCTGCTGCTTCTAGTACTTCTGCTTGAGCTAGAGCAGTGGCTGCTTCTTTTTCGTGATGCAGCATCTCTAAATCTGCCTCCAGTCTTGCTTTCTCTAGCTGATGAGTCACTTCCATTTGAACTTTCTCCAATTTGATAGCATTTTCCTTTGGTGCGTAGAAGACGCGTGTGCGTGCGGCTTCAGTTTCTGCATGTGCTCTGGCCACCGCTGCGCCGGCTGATAATGATTTGTATGATGATTGCGATGGGCCTGAATGTCTAGAGCTTGAATGTCTAGAGCTTGAATGTCTAGAGCTTGAATGTCTAGAGCTTGAATGTGACACTTGGTCCACTGTGATCGTGGTTCCCTCTGCAGTGGTGTTTGGCTCATGTTCCTCTGCAGGGGCCTGTGGATTACCATCTTGATGCATGATGCTGTAGAGGCAGTCTGCAGTCTACTACCAGGAAGCTTGCCTAGCTTGTAGGATTTCAACGTCTTTTCACTGTACTGTTCTTATTGTGTGTCCTGACACAACTTAACAGCAAGCCAAACTCCATCCAATAAATGCGAAGAGTCAGGAATCATCTTAGTCATCTTCTTTAATAAGATGCCGTTGCTAATGCATTAATGAATAAGGAGTGAAACTGAAGGAAACACAACAGAAATATCCAAGTCACCTGAGACTGCATGATGCAATCCCGCACCGAAATGACACAACACAGTATAGCTCAAGGCTAAATACAGCATAAACTATGAAAGATAGCAACATGTATAAATTCCCATGAATATGGCATGCACTGTTATGACTGTAACAAGAAAAGAGAACTAATGCACATACGCTTCCAACCATTAAATAGCTAACTTAGCTGCATTGCACATGAACAGGCAGAATAACAAGCTAGAATAGCTAGCGACACACTAGAATAGCTAGCAACACAGATTGAAACACTGGACTTGCATAGTTAAAGTCCTTAAACATCACAAATATCTCTTGATATCCAACATCACAAATATCTCTTGATATCCATCTGATATGATGTTATAAAGTAATCAACACTTACAGACGATGCTTTCACAAACTTTGACTAACGATGGCAATAGATGAACAGCTCTAACTTTACAGGAGAAACATGCCTTCACTTCCTGTTCACTGCTGTGATGTCACACAAGCAACCTGCTATGATGCCACTAGGGGGGGCTAAAACACACTCAGCCAAATGCACACACAATGAGCTGGGGGCAGAACAGTCCTCTTTTGATACTATATGGTCATGTGATTGAAAGAACCTCAACACCTGAGTGTGTTTCCTAGATGGGAATCAGCTGATTAATCTATTTGCCAAACTTCAATCAGCTGTTTCTCAACAGCAATGAAAAAAATACAGGACATATATTTGTGTTTCAATCTACAATGTGAACTGCTGTTCACTTCAGCTTTAGTGTTATTTACAGTACTGAAGACCCAAACGCAGACCAGGGGATATATTCAAAAACATAGTTTTATTTCAGTCCAAGTCCAAAGCCGAGAGATCAGGAGACAACAAAGCCAAAACGAGATGCAAAAGGAAAGTCGAAAAAACAAGCAGGGGTATCAGAAGGCAAAGGTACATAAGGGTAAGGCAAAATCAACGTCAAAAAAAGGCAGGAGAATCAAAATCAAAACCAAATAATCAGAAGGGTAAACAAAACAAAGGGACTAGGAAAACCCGGAATCAGGCAAAGGGTTGTCGAAGAGAATCTCAATAAACAGGCGAACTGGTAACTCGGCTCTGAATAATGATCAATGATACTGTACAATATCTATATTAGTGGTTGCTAGTAAGTATAGTGCTATACAACATTAATTAGCGAGAGAAGCAGGAAGTAAGGAATGCAAGACTGAGAAGGAATGTTAGAAACCCGAAAATCACCAAAACCACCCGCATAGTGCAGCACACAGACAGGGACTCAAAACCACCCACATAGTGCAGCACACAGACAGGGACTCAAAACCACCCACATAGTGCAGCACACAGACAGGGACTCAAAACCACCCACATAGTGCAGCACACAGACAGGGACTCAAAACCACCCGCATAGTGCAGCACACAGACAGGGACTCAAAACCACCCACATAGTGCAGCACACAGACAGGGACTCAAAACCACCCACATAGTGCAGCACACAGACAGGGACTCAAAACCACCCACATAGTGCAGCACACATCACAGGGACTGACTCGGGCTCAGAACATTCAGACACACACATCACAGGGGATCACGAATGCAATGGACTGTAATGGCAAACAATGAACCACATATGAAGGATAATAAATAACAATAACAATAAACAAACAGACAAAACTCAGGAACATTACATTTAGCCTATAAGTTTAGAACATGAGGTCATCTGTTCTGACATACAGTGTGACAGTATTTGTAAATTTGGCATTAAAAATCCATTGTTCTGGTCTTGGTTGAGCTTGTGTGTAATAGAAATTCAAGCATTTTTTTAAAATGTGTTAACTGTATGCATTTTGTGTTGTATAGCCCACGCAGACTGATGTTGTGTTAACTGTGTTAAGAGTTTTAGAAATGTGACTACAGAACTGAAAAAAGGTTGAGAGCAATTGTAAAAAAACTGTAATCATATTTTATTGTAAAAAATGCATTCAGTGAAGTAAGCATAAGAACACAGTGAACAATACATTCAGTGAATTTATTGTTTTATGCTTTTCCTCTGATACATCTCTGATACATACACATGAGCAGCCTGTAGGTCTCAGCTTTAGTTGTGTAAAGTATTGTTAGTTGATTTGTTGACATGTTGATTGGATTCACGTTGGTCTATGGTTCTGACTTGATTCATACAAATGTTCTGAAGTATTGCAAATGATGTAGCCTGTGTCCCAATAACCAAAGTTACTCATATAAAATAAAATCCAAAGTATCGTCTGTAATATATCTGTCTAATGGTGCTGAGTGTTTGTGTGCATGCGTAGGTTATATGAGTTGGCATGTCTTAGAGGAAGGGCCCATAAAAACTAACTAACTGCCGCCACTGATTATGGACAGTGGTTAGTTCAGACAGACATGTAAGCTCTTTCATAGTCAGCGATGGCAGAGTATAGAGGCATGCATTCATCCAGCCATTCCTGAATCTCAGCAGATGCCCTCCTGATCTCTTTAATAAACTCCCAGGCTTTTAATGCCTTTCTCTCCCTGCTGGCCTCCTGTGTCTTGCCTGCCCCACTGGCCTGTGGGCCTGTAGAGGCTCCATCAGGGGAGGCCTCCTGTGTCTTGCCTGCCCCACTGGCCTGGGCTGTAGAGGCTTCTTCGGGGGGTTCCTCTAACATCTCCAGCCGTGCATATTCACCTGATGTCGTGGAACCTCCCTGTCTCATGGCGTGTATCGCCCTGGAATCATCAACAATGAAGAAGATGTCAACAGCTAGAAAGAGCCCTGCGAATACCCCAGTGACCACCTGTGCTGCACGTCCAATTTTAACAGCCTGTGCTGCTGCCCTGAACATCTCAACTGCGGAGCTGATCTTCGCCAAACCACCAAGACTCCTCAGGGTCCGTGTGGCAGGACTTAGATTGAAGGATCTGCTGGTCTCCAGACTCTGAAAGCCACTGTCAATGTGCTGGAAGCATGTGAGCATGATCTGAATCTTCACCTCTAATTCACGGATAATATTCTCTATGGTGCGACGGTCCATACGCTCATTCACCATGTTAGTGATGTTGGAAGCAGCTGCAGTTGCCCCTCCCGCTGCAGAAATCCCAATTCCCACCCCTGACACAATCAGAGAAGCCCCTAAAGTGACAGGGGCGAGACAAAGCCCCACTATAGTGGTGATCCCCCCCGCAGCACCCACCACCGCCCCAGTCAGACTGCCTACGGTGGTGCCCATGAGCACACGCTCAAAACCATTCGCAACTTCATTCAGCTCTTCCAGCTTCAGCTTCAGCTCTTCTGGGATCCCCATGTTCTGTGAAAATAAGAGTCACTGGTTACAGCCCTGAGCTGTTTCAATCATTCAGCCTTTTTACCTGTTTCTGTGTGAGACAGTGGGCAGCAACCAAGAAGCATCACCTTTTGGCAAAGGATCCTAAGAATGCAGGGTCTCGCCATTATATCACTGGCAGAGGGTCGTTCTCCTGGATTCTTCTGAAGAAGATCCCTCACAAGATCCCGTAGATCAGTGGAGAATGGTCCAGAGATAGTGGGGTTGGGCCCATCCACTATTGTATTGAAGAGGTCTCTCATCGATTGTTGTGGAAACTGAAGGAAAGTCAGAACACTTATGATTGTATTAATGAGTTGATGTTTACATTTGTAATTAGGAATATATCAGCCAGGCCTGAAAGGAGGAATGTAGGACTGGCTTCATGGACACAGATTAAGCTCAGTGCTGCACTAAATTAAGTTTCATATGGAGAATCTCCATTCAAAATTGAATTTATTCTGTGTCTGTAAAACTGGCCCATAATGCATCAGAGGCTGGAGTTTCACTTACCGCAGGCTGAAGCTCGCACAGCTCATAGAGTACACACCCCAAAGCCCACATGTCACTGTGAAGCACAGAATCTCAATATCACCAAAACAACCAGGTCCTGCACAAACCCACCCAAAGCCCACACGTCACTGTGAAGCACAGAATCTCAATATCACCAAAACAACCAGGTCCTGCACAAACCCACCCAAAGCCCACACATCACTATGAAGCACAGAATCTCAATATCACCAGAACAACCAGGTCCTGCACAAACCCACCCAAAGCCCACACATCACTATGAAGCACAGAATCTCAATATCACCAAAACAACCAGGTCCTGCACAAACCCACCCAAAGCCCACACGTCACTGTGAAGCACAGAATCTCAATATCACCAAAACAACCAGGTCCTGCACAAACCCACCCAAAGCCCACACATCACTATGAAGCACAGAATCTCAATATCACCAGAACAACCAGGTCCTGCACAAACCCACCCAAAGCCCACACGTCACTATGAAGCACAGAATCTCAATATCAGCAAAACAACCAGGTCCTGCACAAACCCACCCAAAGCCCACACGTCACTATGAAGCACAGGATCTCAATATCACCAAAACAACCAGGTCCTGTCACCTCTTCCCCAGTGATCCAATGTTGATTTATACCCAATACCAACTTTTCAATTCAGTTGACATACCCTTTTCTGTTTGCTGTAGAAAAATGGTAAATGGTTGGCATTTATATAGCGTCTTTATCCAAAGCGCTGTACAATTGATGCTTCTCATTCACCCATTCATAGACACACACACTCACACACCGACAGCAATTGGCTGCCATGCAAGGTGCCGACCAGCTCATCAGGAGCATTTGGGGGTTAGGTGTCTTGCTCAGGGACCCTTCAACACAGCCCGGGAGGGGAATCGAACCTTACTGCCTGAGCCATGTCGCCCCCATAAATATTAAACTAATCATGATGGGTTTAGTAAACTAGCTAGCTCAGTAACATAAATACAGATACATTTCATAAAAATACATTAAAGAAATGTTGCTAGCGAATTTATAATATGTTCACATATTCTAGGGTTGGTGGAGCTTGCAGGCTTCACTGAAGGAAAGCGCCAAATGTGAAACCATTTCCTTTTTACCTGCTGCATACTGCGTGTTACTTGAGAAAGAGTTTACAACAGCTAGGCTGTATTGCCTGGCTTTAGACTTCTCCAGCTCTCATAATTACAGAATAAAATACACCGATCAGCCAACCACCTGCTTAAACCAGTTTTGCATAATTAAAATGCAAATGCATGTTTTGTTATTTAAATATCTTGGTACGTACTGCTGTTCATGATGACGTCTATCTTAACAGATGCTCCATGACCTGTAGAATCTTTCATATTTTACAAGAAATAAAGACCACACACCATATTTAAAAAGGCATCTAATCCTACACCAGTTTCATCTTTCTTCCCTCTGTTGGAAGTACATGGTACTGCTTGTGGTGTCGCAATAGATCCCATGGATTTTTAAATATGGCGGGTCTTTATTTTTTTCAACATGAACAATTCTAAAGGACCTGGAGCACTTGTTAAGATAGACGTGATCATGAACAGTAGTATATACCAAGATATTTAAATAACAAAACAATGCACTATTAATTGTTTATAGAGAAGTTTATACAGTATAAAACATTTTTAATCAAGAAAAAACTTGTTTAAAAAGGTGATTTTGATCGGTGTAAGTTTTTGGTTTATTGTACTTCTATTAACTTCCACTTTAGAGAAGCTTTTTTCTTTTTTCGACTATATCTTTAAAAATCTGAAATTCAGTATATGGTGTTTTAGGGGCGTCAATTTATGCGAATTACAAATTTTGTGATTACTTTGTATTTAACATCATACACACGTTGATATGAAAAAAAAAGCTGTGTCTACATGCGTTTCATAAATCTGGCGCAAGTTGTTAGTTTGTTTCACACAAACATTTGCATACATTACATATAGCCTATCCACTTAGTTATGATGTGTTGTGTATTCAGAAACGCTCTTCTGCATACCACTGTTGTAATGTGTGGATATTTGTGTTACTGTCACCTTCCTGTCCGCTTTGACCAGTCTGGCCCTTCTCCTCTGACCTCTCTCATTAAGAAGGCATTTCTGCTCACTGCATTTCTTTTTGTTTTTGCACCATTCTTTGCAAACTTTAGAGACTAGTGTGTGTGAAAATCCCAGGAAATCAGCAGTTTCTGAGATACACAAACCACCCTGTCTGCCACCTATTCCACAGTCAAAGTCACTTAGATCACATTTGTTCCCCATTCTGATGGTTGATGTGAACATTAACTGAAGCTCCTGACCCGTATCTACATGATTGTATGCATTGCACTACTGCCCTCCCCATATATTTTGTCCGGGGCTTGAGAATCCATAGTTGTAGCGCAGCTCAGCAGAAATGAGGTTCTTATCTTTGTGGTCATTCACACTTGGAACTGTAGCTCCCTCTAGGGTCTACAAGTGCACTTGTCCCAGGTTATAGTTATGCACTTTGTTGTATGTCGCTCTGGATCAGAGCATCTGTGGTGTGGTGTGGTGTGGTGTGGTGTGGTGTGGTGTGGTGTGGTGTGGTGTGATGTGATGTGATGTGATGTGATGTGATGTGATGTGATGTGATGTGGTGTGGTGTGGTGTGGTGTGGTGTGGTGTGGTGTGGTGTGATGTGATGTGATGTGATGTGATGTGGTGTGGTGTGGTGTGGTGTGGTGTGATGTGATGTGATGTGATGTGATGTGATGTGAAACAGTGCTTTCATACATAGGCTTCTAGCACACCCTCAGAAATAATAAACCAGTGCTTTTGTGAATGTTATCTTACAGAGTACTGTACCTTTTACTGTTGTAGGGCATTCCCTCAACTCTTTCTGGACTCTGGTAATGAAATGTTCCCACATTAGTGTGTGCACAGCTTGAAGATCTGACCAGACCAAACATTTAAGAAGAAAACAAAAATATTGAAATTAGTGAAGGACACAGAGGTAGCTGTACATCCAAACAGGTCTCGAATGTCTTTTTGTAAAAATGGAAAGAGATCAAGTCTTTTGAGAATATAACAGTAATGAACAGTAAATTGACTTTTTCCAGATTAAAATGATTTCAGAGGAAACTCAAAAACATGTAAACTTTTTAGTTATAATGAAGCAAGAGGTAATGTAACTGATATATCATTTACAAAAAATATGTCCTGGGAAATGCAGGCAAATCCACAATAACTGAATTGAAATGGGCAACACAGAGCAGACAGTACAAACAGAACAGACATAAGCAGACAGAAAATGTGACACTAAAGCCAAAAAGGAATGAGGGTTTACAGATAGTCATTTTCCTGGTATTATCTTTTAAACTCTGCATTGTGAAGGTGAAAAAGTCTCAATACCAGCAGCAATACAAATGTCCAGAAGCATTGACTGAGGTTCATTTTTGATATTTCAGAAACTTATGAGCTGCACTAGAATTTTAGAAGTTGTACATGTTTTTTTTACTTGTTTGTTAGTTAGTACAAGTGGTGTTTAGATTAAATAAATAAATGTGATGTATATTAAGATTACAGTGAAACAGGGTTGTGTGTTTATTTCTCTCAGGTGAGCTAGGCTATTGAGTTAGGCTATTGTTTTCACTGGCTGGCAGGCCACAGCTTTCGTTGTTGGAGGAGCCAATAGTTTGCACCCTGTTCAGGGTATAATTACTGGCACAGCTGAACTCACTTCAGTGTGCATTAGTGTTCTCAAGTGGGTTTGTAGCATTTTCTGTGATTCAGTGTCAGTGTTATTTAAGCAGTTGTGTAGCGCACCAGCGGCAGCCTCGGCTACTTGCCTCGGCGTATGAAGTCGCAGGCGTACAAAGTCGAGGGTGTCTATCTACGGGTGTCCATCCAGGCTGTCTGAGAGCCTGATGAGTGTTTTTGTTTTTGCTGCCTCAGTGCGTAGGATTCCTCTTGTCCTCCCTAGTTCCCTCCATGTGTTTCCTTCCCATCCCTGTCCTCTCTCCTCTCCCCAGGTTCCAGTCAGGTAGGAGGTTTGCTTCCCGCCAACATGGCCGGAATATCTCAAACCTCATCTTCCCTCCCAGATCTGCTGGTGTTGTGTGGCTGGTGGCCTCTGGAACTGCCAGTCCGCCGTCCAGAAAGCAGACTTCATATCAGTCTATGCCTCCCACCTTAACCTTGTCTTTCTTGTCTCAAAAGAAACGTGGTTCTCACCAGAGAACACAGCCACCCCGGCTGCCCTTTCCTCTGCCATCTCTTTTTCCCACACACCCAGAACCTCTGGCAGAGGAGGTGGCACAGGTCTAGTGCCTTCTCCTTATCCTTCTCCTTCTCCTCTTTTGAATTTCATGCGGTTTCTGTTACTTTGCCGTGCAAACTCTTAATTATTGTTGTTTATTGCCCCCCGGGTCCTCTGGGGAGCTTCTTGGATGAGATGGACATCCTCCTTAGCTCCTCACCAGTCAATGGCACTCCCCTGATCCTCCTGGGTGACTTCAACCTCAACTCAGAGTCCACCGAGTCTACCTTTCTCTCCCTCCTTTCTTCTTTTGACCTTACCCTCACACTTTCCCCTCGCACCCACAAAGCAGGCAACCTTCTTGACCTCATCTTCACAATGAGCTGCACAACAACCAACCTCTTTGTAACACCACTCCATATATCTGACCACTCCTTCATCTCTTTCTCTCTTCCACTCTCCTCTAACACCCATCCATCTGTCACCTGTCGACGGAACCTACGCCACCTGTCTACCTCCACCCTCTCATCTACAATCCTCTCCTCCCTACCATCTGCGGAGTCTTTCTCTCGACTGTCTCCCGACGATGCTGCTACAACCCTCATTTCCTCCCTCTCACCTTCCTTTGACTCTCTGTGTCCACTCACCACCAAATTAGCTTCCTTGGCTTTCTGATACTCTATGAGCTGTCTGAACCAAACTACGGGCAGCGGAGAGAAAATGGAAAAGGTCCCGTCTCCCCAGTGATATAGCTTCCTTCCATGCCCTCCTATCATCTTTCTATTCCTCTGTCTCTAGCTAAATCTTCCTTCTTTCACTCAAAAATTAACGCAGTCGCCTCTAATCCCCACAAACTGTTTTCAACCTTCTCCTCTCTTCTGCCCCCCCCCACCTCCCTCATCACTCACACCTGATGACTTTGTCTCCTTCTTTGAAAAGAAGGTTGATGCCATTCGCAATTCCTTCTCCCAACCCTCTCCCCCTGCTGACCCTCCTACCTTCCCCAACTCCCTATCCTGCTTTTCTCCCTCTCTGACTCCAACACTTTGAAACTCCTGACATCACACCACCTGACCACCTGTCCTCTTGACCCCATCCCCTCTACCCTTCTACAATCAATCTCTAATGACATTCTCCCTTTTCTCTCCTCTAATCAACACCTCCCTCTCTTCTGGCACCATGCCCTCTTCCCTGAAGAGGGCCAGAGTCACTCCCCTGCTCAAAAAACCCCTCTGCTCTCTAGGTCTCTCTTCTTCCCTTTCTCGCTAAAACTCTGGAATGGGCGGTCTGCTCCCAACTGTCCACTTATTTTCTCCACAACAATCTCCACAATCCCAACCAGTCCGGCTTCAAGAGCGGCCACTCCCCATTGAGACCGCCCTGCTCGCGGTCACTGAGACACTCCACTCCAGCCAAATCCCTCTCCTCTGTCCACATCTTCCTCGACCTGTCGGCCGCCTTTGATACAGTCAACCATGAGATTCTGCTCTCATCGCTGTCTGGGATGGGTGTCACAGGATCTGCACTGGCATGGTTTTCCTCCTACCTCTCTGGTCATTCCTACCAGGTGACTTGGAGGGGCTCAGTGTCTGACCCACACCCCCTACAAACTGGAGTCCCGCAGGGCTCAGTTCTTGGTCCTCTGCTCTTCTCTCTTTACACCATGTCTCTTGGTTCTGATATCTCTTTTCTTACCATTCTTACACCGATGACACCCAACTCTTTCTTTCTTTCCCCCTCAATACCCAGGTCACCACACATATCTCTGCTTGCTTGGCTGATATCGCTGCGTGGATGACTTCCCACCACCTGAAGCTTAACCTTGCCAAAACTGAGCTTCTCTACATCCCTGCTAAGTCCTGTCCGACAATCAACCTCTCACTGACTGTTGAGGACTTTGTAGTTTCTTCCTCTTGGTGTGACTCTTGATAACAGGCTCACCCTGGCTCCACAAGTATCCGTCATTTCCTGATGAAGAAAGCCACCCAGCTCCTAGTCCAGGCGCTCGTCATTTCCCGCCTGGATTACAGCAACTCCCTCCTAGCCGGTCTCCCAGCGTGTGCCATCAAGCCCCTCCAACTAGTCCAGAACGCTGCAGCCCGCCTGATCACCAGTCAGCCCAGGTCGGCTCATGTCACCCTGCTTCTCATTGGCCTCCACTGGCTTCCTATTGCCGCACGCATCGGATTCAATGCCCTAGTGTTGGCATTTCAGGCTGCTAAGGGGACTGCCCCACCTTACATACAATCCTTAATCACTCCCTAATCCCCAGCTAGACCACTCCGGTCTGCCAGCTCTGGTCGCCTTATGGTTCCCTCTCTACGGGCACCTGGCGGTCGAGCTGCACGTTCACGCCTGTTTTCCGTTCTGGTTCCTCAGTGGTGGAATGACTTGCCTACCACTGTCAGGACAGCAGAATCCCTCCCCCTATTTCGACGCAGACTCAAAACACACCTCTTCAAATTCTACCTTAGTCCTCCCTCCTGATTTACCCCGCCCCCCCCTTCTGATACCCCTATCCCTGTCTAACCCCCCCCAAAAAAAATACAATAAAATAAATAAAAATTGCACTTATGATGACGACTATATGTTTAGAACAGCAGTCCAGGTGTATTTTCCTAGTTCTGGATGTGATGCTTTGACTTGTGGTAGAACCTATGCACTTGTAAAGCGTCTGCCAAATGACTAAAATGTAATGAATAAAACAATGGAACATACCTTTCAAGGGTTTTTGCCACTCCAAAGTCTCCCAGACGAATCTTTCCATATTTGTCCAAGTATATGTTCTAAATGCAATTGACATTGTGTAAGTTTACAGTGATTCTGTAAGAGCTCCGCTCCTCTCCGTTCTAGCCTCTGTTATTCTGTTTAGTCTGTTTATTTTGGTCAGTTCTGTTCTGCTCTGTTTTTGGGTTCATGAATTTCTGTTTTGACTCCTGCCTGGCTCTGTGGACTCTCTTCGGGATCAGAATTTCTGTACCTCTGCCCTGTTTGGACTGACCATCCGGTTTTTGAACTTTGCCTGTTCTTGGGATTACGTTCTGTCTGCCCCGTTATCTACCTTCGATATTAAACCTGCCATTTTCGTTATCCCTGAGTCTGCACTTGGTGTAAAAACAGAGATAGTAAAAACACTTTACTGTATCTCAAGATAACATAGTTATGGAACCATACTGAGTCTTGTACCAAAGTTACATACATTCATAAGTGAATACCTTCAGGAATTTGTGAAATAAAAAGAACAATTATTCATGTGTTATAAAATGAAAAAAAACATTTTGACATCTATTTGACAGAAACATTGCTATAAGGCCTGTAAGAAACGGAGAAGAGGATTCCTGGAAGACCAGCTCTACTCTAACTCGTTCATTTTCTGAACTGAATTATTCTCTAAAACCAGGGATCTCCCCCAAGGAGGACCATATGTATGCAGGTTTTCATTCCAACCAATGAATGCTGCTTTAAATTGATTCCAATGAATCATTCAGCCATATGCACTTCAATGCATTAAAGCATAGAATATAAGCAACAGTTAACACAACATATGAAATGTTATACACTGTACATTATGTGCAAAGTGACAGCCATAATTTAGCAAGGAAGTAATTATATCTGATATATAGTGTAATATACTGTACAGCGTAGTCGGTGTGTGGAACTCTTAATGCAGCTAAGCATCCCCACAGCACTGCTCTTACCGCTACACCAGTGTTTACCAGCCTTTTTACTAAATGTTCTTTCTGGGTTTTAATTCATGCATGTCAGTTACATAACAGAACATATAATGGTTTATCCCTAAATCAAATCCTCCATGAGTGTAATTGTACTCAACTTAAAGAGATTAAGCATCTGAAGTCTTTCCTCATAACTCTTATCTTTTACACATGGAATCAAACTGGTTGCCCTTCTCTGAACTTTTCCAGCGCCTCTATATCTTCATTACAGTGCAGTCCGCAGAACTGCAGACAGTACTCTGTGTGGTCTGATGAGGGTATTGTATAAGGTGACTGTAACTTCCTTAGATTTATACACAATACACTTGGCTATGTATCCTCGCATCCTTTTTTTTACTGCTACAGCACATTGACTAGAACCTGATCCCCGTGGGACTCCACTTCCCACAATACCCTCCTTCGATAAGGTCCCTGCTACTACTACTCTTTGTGTTCTATCCCGTAAGCAGTTCCGAACCCTATTCATCTGCCCGTTTGGACTGCCTTGTTGGTCCTTTAAGACAAGGCAGTTCAATTTAAATGGCATGACCATAGTGATTGATTGTCAATTTAAACCTGTTGAACACGCTGCCTAAATCTGGTTGCGTGATGTGGTCAGTGTTTATCGCCTCAAAACGGCCTAGGTCAACAGGCAAAGCATGGCACTAATAGGGGTTTGATTTTCACCAGGGGTGATGGTGGGTTTGCTTCACCAAAAATTATGGCCAGCAGGCACCACTGCATAGCAACCTATCATCACTTTCACAGTTACATCATAGCAACGTGTCATTGTTTACATTGTGGTATCATAACAACCTGCAGCCAGTACCTGTGGCATGATGTCCCTGTGCAGAATGTTGTTCTCGTGCACATGTTGCACAGCACTGCTGATCTCTGCAAACCAGCTCAGGATCTGTGTGAGAAACACAGTTTGCAAGTTATATTTATTCATAAAGCACATTTAAAATCACTACCGTCAACCAAAATGCTGTACAATTTCTAATTACTATATATGTAAATAAACACAGTCAGTTCAACGTTCAGAACAAACACACGCTCTCTCTGCATTGGACAAAAGCAGACTATCATTGCATTTAGGTTACTCAGATTCCTTACTGGCGGCAACACTTCAGTCAGTATGGTTGAGCACGTTATTTCAGTCACTAAGGTTGAGCACGTCATTTCAGTCACTACGGTTGAGCACGTTATTTCAGTCACTAAGGTTGAGCACGTTATTTCAGTCACTAAGGTTGAGCACGTTATTTCAGTCACTAAGGTTGAGCATGTTATTTCAGTCACTAAGGTTGAGCATGTTATTTCAGTCACTAAGGTTGAGCACGTTATTTCTGTCACTAAGGTTGAGCATGTTATTTCAGTCACTAAGGTTAAGCACGTTATTTCAGTCACTAAGGTTGAGCACGTTATTTCAGTCACTATGGTTGAGCACGTTATTTCAGTCACTAAGGTTGAGCACGTTATTTCAGTCACTAAGATTGAGCACGTTATTTCAGTCACTATGGTTGAGCATGTTATTTCAGTCACTAAGGTTGAGCATGTTATTTCAGTCACTAAGGTTGAGCATGTTATTTCAGTCACTAAGGTTGAGCACGTTATTTCAGTCACTAAGGTTGAGCACGTTATTTCAGTCACTATGCTTGAGCATGTTATTTCAGTCACTAAGATTGAGCACGTTATTTCAGTCACTAAGGTTGAGCATGTTATTTCAGTCACTAAGGTTGAGCACGTTATTTCAGTCACTATGGTTGAGCACGTTATTTCAGTCACTAAGGTTGAGCACGTTATTTCAGTCACTAAGGTTGAGCACGTTATTTCTGTCACTAAGGTTGAGCATGTTATTTCAGTCACTAAGGTTAAGCACGTTATTTCAGTCACTAAGGTTGAGCACGTTATTTCAGTCACTATGGTTGAGCACGTTATTTCAGTCACTAAGGTTGAGCACGTTATTTCAGTCACTATGGTTGAGCACGTTATTTCAGTCACTAAGGTTGAGCACGTTATTTCAGTCACTATGCTTGAGCATGTTATTTCAGTCACTAAGATTGAGCACGTTATTTCAGTCACTATGGTTGAGCATGTTATTTCAGTCACTAAGGTTGAGCATGTTATTTCAGTCACTAAGGTTGAGCATGTTATTTCAGTCACTAAGGTTGAGCACGTTATTTCTGTCACTAAGGTTGAGCATGTTATTTCAGTCACTAAGGTTAAGCACGTTATTTCAGTCACTAAGGTTGAGCACGTTATTTCAGTCACTATGGTTGAGCACGTTATTTCAGTCACTAAGGTTGAGCACGTTATTTCAGTCACTATGGTTGAGCATGTTATTTCAGTCACTAAGGTTGAGCATGTTATTTCAGTCACTAAGATTGAGCACGTTATTTCAGTCACTATGGTTGAGCATGTTATTTCAGTCACTAAGGTTGAGCATGTTATTTCAGTCACTAAGGTTGAGCATGTTATTTCAGTCACTAAGGTTGAGCACGTTATTTCAGTCACTAAGGTTGAGCACGTTATTTCAGTCACTATGCTTGAGCATGTTATTTCAGTCACTAAGATTGAGCACGTTATTTCAGTCACTAAGGTTGAGCATGTTATTTCAGTCACTAAGGTTGAGCACGTTATTTCAGTCACTATGGTTGAGCACGTTATTTCAGTCACTAAGGTTGAGCACGTTATTTCAGTCACTAAGGTTGAGCACGTTATTTCTGTCACTAAGGTTGAGCATGTTATTTCAGTCACTAAGGTTAAGCACGTTATTTCAGTCACTAAGGTTGAGCACGTTATTTCAGTCACTATGGTTGAGCACGTTATTTCAGTCACTAAGGTTGAGCACGTTATTTCAGTCACTATGGTTGAGCACGTTATTTCAGTCACTAAGGTTGAGCACGTTATTTCAGTCACTATGCTTGAGCATGTTATTTCAGTCACTAAGATTGAGCACGTTATTTCAGTCACTATGGTTGAGCATGTTATTTCAGTCACTAAGGTTGAGCATGTTATTTCAGTCACTAAGGTTGAGCATGTTATTTCAGCCACTAAGGTTGAGCACGTTATTTCAGTCACTAAGGTTGAGCAAGTTATTTCAGTCACTAAGGTTGAGCAGGTTATTTCAGTCACTAAGGTTGAGCATGTTGTTTCAGTCACTAAGGTTGAGCACGTTATTTCAGTCACTATGGTTGAGCACGTTATTTCAGTCACTAAGGTTGAGCACGTTATTTCAGTCACTAAGGTTGAGCACGTTATTTCAGTCACTAAGGTTGAGCATGTTATTTCAGTCACTAAGGTTGAGCACGTTATTTCAGTCACTAAGGTTGAGCATGTTATTTCAGTCACTAAGGTTGAGCATGTTATTTCAGTCACTACGGTTGAGCATGTTATTTTAGTCACTAAGGTTGAGCATGTTATTTTAGTCACTAAGGTTGAGTATGTTATTTCAGTCACTAAGGTTGAGCACGTTATTTCAGTCACTACGGTTGAGCACGTTATTTCAGTCACTAAGGTTGAGCATGTTATTTCAGTCACTTAGGTTGAGCACGTTATTTCAGTCACTAAGGTTGAGCACGTTATTTCAGTCACTTCCAATTGCTATGCATGAGATATTGTTTCATTTCATAGATTATTTTGAAAATATTTTCTGCAACAAACACCCAGTCTTAATTATTGTTTGGCAGTAATCATTCATTCATATTTACGATTAATAATCAGTTTGATTTCTTGCAGTGGGGGTTGAAGCCTAGAACTGTGTTTCTGTCTCGCACCCCACTTTATGCCTGCGCTATAGAGGCAGAGAAATTTCACACACAATTCAACCCTCGTTAATGGCATGAACTTTAGTAAACAGAATACATAATCAGTCACACTTATAATATCTCCGCCCTTTATTTGCGTGATCCACCCTTCAGTGCATATGCATTAAGGACATAAGCGCATCTTACAATGACTGGCCTAGATCACACGCATACTGTGGTTCCAGCCCAGTCTTTGTGAATCCAGTTCCGCATCTTCATGCATCCCTTCTTATTGTATGATTGCCCTTTCATGCATCTCACCTGATGTGTATTTGTTAGATAACCCTCACTCCCATGCCCCACCTAGTTTGTCTTATCCCGCTGTGTATTTAAACAGCAGTTTGAGCGTTCACCAGTGTCAGAAAGTTGATCATCATTTCTGTGCCGATATGAGACACCCCTGATTTCCAGTTTGCCTTGCCCCCTCTGTGTTGTTTGCCGTGATTTTTGGTTTTTGATCTCCACTTGGTTTTTTGACTACTCTCTCGCCTAACCCCTTGTACCTTTGATTTTCTGCTCTTTTGGATTTTTGACCTTGGACTGTATCTTTCCTACTCTTTTGCAACTCGATTTGGCACTGTGTTTCTGGATACATGGCTTTTGACATTGGACTGAAATAAACAACGAGTTTGGAATTCCCTGGTCTGGGTTTCTGTTACCATACATAAAACCACCTCTTTTAGTGGAGCAGCAGTATTTAACGAAGATGACAATATATTGTTGAAATTTTCAACCATATCTTTTAAAGAGCAATCATAACTGTATGGCTCAAATGATCTCATAATATTAGAAAACTTTGCTTCAGCCTTGTCATCTAGGAATCTCTTTGAACCAAAAATACCCTTTTACTCTTAGGTTGGCATCAAAAAACACAATGATAAGATTGTGAAGTGGACCCTGTCTGACGAAAATGCAAAAGAAAAAGCAGAAGCATAAAGCAGCTGAGAGCTGAGGAAAACATGCCCGCACTACACAGACCCAGGAGAAAAGGCTGACAAACTGTGAAAAAAACAAACAAATGACACAGTACTGCAATAAAAATACATGAAGTTACAACAAAAACACAACACAGACTGTTCTGATGGGGAATTAAAAGCAATGGAACAGCAGTCAGATTGCTGCAGTACTTTGAATCAGCAGCAGAGGCAGTGATGAGCACTGGAGCATGATTAACTGGCCGTTCCAAACAGGGAGAAAAAGAGGAAGAGAACCTTCATAAAAATAAGCATTTACTGGCTTACCTGATCTTCTGTGAAATATCCACCAGTATCTTTATGCTTTTGAATTTCCTGAGAAAGATCACCACCCTCGCAATACTCCATAACTATGTACAGATCCTTAATATCTGTAGAGAGAATCATTTCCACAGGTTTAGTATTTCTCAAAATAAGTAATAGAGAATGAATTGACAGTGTAGTTGATAAGGCATTAATAAAGACATAATTAACCTCTGTGGCTGTGATGGCCAGGTGCTCTACTCTAACACTAGTGTTTATCACTGTATGACACTGCTCCATCTCTGGCCAGCAATCATTTCATTTTACTCATATTTTGAGTCTAACTTAAGGCCTGTCCAAAATATTATGATATATTTTGCTTTTTGCCTAAAATGAGGGTCCAAATAACAAATTATGATCAACTGTGAAAATGATCTGATACTTATATGAAAGCCACAATTTACTGTGCAAAAGTTTGTGTTTGTTGTATCTCAAAGTAAAAAGAAGTTAACACAACCTCTGCAGAGTACACATTTAAATAGAGCACATTTCTGCAAATTGTAATTCTATTTGTAAAAATTGTAAAACTTTATATTTGCTGAATTTAACAGATTAAAAACAGTAAAGTTGTAAATGTGGCATGTGTAATAGTTTAGGCACCTTTCAACTTAAACCATTAATACTTTTTTAAAAAGGTCTCAAAAGTTACTTGATTTCTTCGGAGCTTAGTAAATTTGAAATACTTAGTAAAAACAAGTGCTGTCAAATGATTATACAATAATTTAACTCTTTGGCCACAACCACCAAAGAGGGGAAACATTTGGAGAAAAGAAGACCTTGCTACCGATTAACATAGGGGAGGATCTATTATGTGTTGCACTTGTGTGTCAGCTAGTGGTGCAGGAAATATTCTGTGGGTGAAAGTAAGATTTCATGCAGCTAAATATCAACCGATCTTTGAAGCAAATGTCCTTGTGTCTGTGAAGATAATGATGTTGTAAAGTATTTGGCTATTTCAGAAAAATCGAAACAAAGATGCAAAACATATCTGAATAATACAATATTTCTTCAAGGAAGTGTAGGCAAACCTAAAGCAAGGACATAAATATTCTTATCTGGCTATTAGAAATGTTGTGATTTCTTTCTGTAGGCCCCTGCACCATCATACCCTTTCTGTAGGCCCCTACACTATCATACCCTTTCTGTAGGCCCCTACACTATCATACCCTTTCTGTAGGCCCCTACACTATCATACCCTTTCTGTAGGCCCCTGCACTATCATACCCTTTCTGTAGTCCCCTACACTATCATACCCTTTCTGTAGACCCCTACACTATCATACCATTTCTGTAGGCCCCTACACTATCATACCCTTTCTGTAGGCCCCTACACTATCATACCCTTTTTGTAGGCCCCTACACTATCATACCCTTTCTGTAGGCCCCTACACTATCATACCCTTTCTGTAGGCTCCTACACTATCATACCCTTTCTGTAGGCCCCTACACTATTGTACTCTTATTTGATCATTTCTGTCGGTAAAGAGGGAGCCGGAGTCAGGAATGTTCTCCAAAACCTCTGGATTTTATTTTAATTTTACAGTACTATGGGTGATAATAATAAAACATGCATTGAGTTAAGTAAATAATAAATTGTAAAAATGTGAATTGTCTTATTGCTACCTTCAAAAGAGTCGCTGTACTCCACAATGAATGGGTGTTTCAACACTTTAAGTGCAGCCACTTCATGGATCACAGATTCCTGAAAATGCAAAAAAAATAAAACTGTATTGACGTTCAGTTAAGATTTACAGCTGGCTCTGGAATTATTGGCACCCTTGACATACACATAGAAAAACACTGTAAAGATTCAATATTCAACTTCCTCACTAATAAAATCTTTTCAAGGCAAAATTTTAGTAATGGTGGCTTTGGACAGCTGGGAGTGTGGGGAAGGGAGAGGATATGTACAATCCCCTCAAAAAGTATTGGAGCAGAAAGGCCAATTCCTTTGTTATTGCAATACATTGAATACATTTGGGGTTGAGAGAAAAAGATGAACATGAGACAAGAGTTCAGAATTTCATCTTTTATTTCCTGGTATTTAAACCGAGATGTACAACGACTTAGAACTACCATGGGTATCAGACAACCCCACAGGTGAGCAAAAGAATTGGAACAGAGAGTCTTTAAGTAAATGAAAGTGAATAACACATCATATTTGGCAGCATATCCCCTGTGTGCAAAAACTGCAAGCCTGCGACCCATTGACATCACCAAACTGTTGCATTTTTCTTGCTATTTTGCAGCCTCTTTCAGTTGTTTGTTTCGGGGGGGTTTCCCTTCACTCTTCAGGAGGTGAAATGCATGCTCAATTGGGTTAAGGTCTGGTGACTGACTTGGCCAGTCTAAAACCTTCCACTTTTTCGACCTAATGAAGTCCTTTGTGGTGTTGGCAGTGTGTTTTGGGTCATTGTCTTGCTGCATGATGAAGTTCCTCCCAATTAGTTTGGACACATTTCTCTGTAATTTGGCAGTAGGTATGAGGTTCTGTTCCTTGTATGCATTCCTCTTTTACCGCCAAATATGTTGATGGTATGCATGGCCAAAATGTTTTATTTTGGGCTCATCTGACCATAGCACTCTCTCCTAGACATAATTCCAATAACCAGACGCTTAGATCTGCTTATTGTGCTCAGTAAGGACCATCTTCCAAAGAGTATGTTGGTATGGAGGTGCCATTGTTTTTGGATTTTAGACTTGATGACCCACGATGCAACCAATCTCTTCAATTCTTAAAATGTGATCTTTATGGTCTCCCTCACTGTGAGGACAACCTGCACTTGCGTCCTCTTCCGGGCTAGTTTGAACCATTCCATATGTTCTACTTTTTTATTATTGGCCTTACAGTGCTAAGTTGTATGTTGAACTGTTCATGTATTTTTTGTATCCATTACCAGACATGTGATGGTCAATTACAAACTTTGTCTTTCAAATTCACAGTTATTTGGCTTTTCCCATGCTGATGGATGACAAAGGGATTTTGCTTGCTTGTTACCTCATTCATCTCCTGTGAAACAGGAAGTGATGGAAGGACACAATGTATGTCCTGTGAAATTAAATTAACTAAATTAAGCACATTTGTATCACCAATTTCACTTTGATTTTATTTACAATTATTTTTGGAGTGCCAATAATGTTGACACCTATGGTTTTCAGAAATAATGAGATTACTGAACCAAAAACATTGAAACATGAAAGTAAATGTATTGAAATACAGGTATATAGTTGTCCTATATGTCTGAACATAGCATACAGATTATTATCTGTGTTGTTTATTATATGTTGCATTTTTATCAGGGATGCCAATGCGTCTGGTGCACACTCTATATCACAGCTGCATAAGCTGCATATACTCCATGTTAAACCAACAGAAGCTACTTTCAGATATTTTAAATATTGTAGTTTAAATCCAAGAACAGTTTTATAAATTTGGCCTCAGGAGACAAGTCTGGCAAGTTTGAGTCACTTACTGATTTTTGGACTGCCTTTATGACATATTCCTTTTCATCTGCCTTTTTCTTCACTCTGAAAACTGTACCAAAAGCTCCCTGGCCAATTTCTTTAGCCTCGTAGTAGCCGTGCTCCTCCAGGATACTTGGCCTGTTTCCCATGATGGCTTACTGCAAAAAACAATAAGGACATCCAGTGAATTATGGACCATTATACATTATTATGACAAGGAGTCTGGAGACCCCCTTTCCATACTCAAGACATGAAGGCAGAAAATAGTCCAATTCCTTTTGGAAAAATGTTAGTAATTATGTATCGGCCCTATAAATATATATATAGGCTCGGTACATTTACATTTACATTTTTGTAATTTGGCAGATGCTTTTAATCCAAAGCGATTTACAAGTGCATAGGTTCTTCCACAAATTAAAGCATCACATCCATAACTCATAAAATACACATGAAGTGTTGTTCTAAACATATAGTCATCATAAGTGCAATTTTTTTTTTGGGGGGGTTTAGACAAGAGGAATAGGGATATCACAAAGGGGGGCGGGGGAAATCAGGAGGGAGGACTAAGGTACAGTTTGGTAAGCAGTGTTTGGCTAGGTAAGCGGTTTGTTCAACCATTGGGGGGTTGCGGTATTACGATAAAAAAAACAACAACAACAACAACAACTGATGATCAAATAGGCCCTGGTCCTTATCTGTGTTGTGCATTCTAGGCCTTACAGATCATGGGCACAGAAAAACCTGCACACAAGAATAAAATGAATGAAAAAAACTTTCTTAGAAAATGTCTAATTTTACAGAATTTCAACAGGGCATCTAAAAAAAGAGTGCAGCAGGGTTTGTTATCTCTAGTAAAATCATCTGGACAAAAGAATACAATTCATGCTGTGATATGTTTGGCTTATTTGGCACATACTGTAACTATGTAAAGTATCAACAAATGGCACAGGCATTTAGCACATTTAGGTTGAACTGGCTCATATTTAGAGCTGTATTTTGTATTTTGTTGTCCATTGTGTAATGATTGATTGAAAAAATATGATATTATTATATTAACCGATGGATGGAATTTGATGGAAATATTTGCTTTTGTTGCATGTTTTTAATGTTTTGTGAGTGTGCGAGCATTTTGCAAACAAAATTAGTCATTGTCGCCAGTCAGATTCTGTTTCAGCCTGTGCTAATTGTTTTGAAAATGTGACTTCAGAGTGGGCAGATGTGTTTAAGCAATTGAGAAACTAATTTATAAGGTGATTTGGCTTGACCGGGACTACCCGCCAAACATTGAACGATTGTATCACCACCTAGTATCCAATCAGAATCTAGTATTCACCAAGATCGTGTATAATAATCAATAAACACGGACTGTTGCACAACTAGCATCTGTAATACAGCTGAACGCTGCAGAGGGCCCGTTTGGACGGGTGAACCTGAAGCAGAGATACAGCAGGCTGCCACTCTCGGTGCCAGGTCCAATATGGCATATGGTAATGTGAGAAGTATGCGCTGAAACTGAAACCGAAATTAAGGACACTGCGCAGTTATTTCACAGAATCAGTCTCAGGGGAGACGTTAGAAGGGGTGGGATTAACTGTTATGGTATTTCCACAGAGAACATCGACCTTCGTTCACTTTTTAAATTCGCTTTAAAATTCATTAAAGGGATCAACAAAGTGAACTAGCAGTTGAAATGCTTCCCTCTAGAGTCTTATCCCTGGTTATGGGTATGGATTTAGCACTTTGTTGTACGTCGCACTGGATAAGAGTGTCTGCCAAAAGCCATTAATGTAATGTAATGTAACTACAGGCTATTCTTCAGGGCGAGTTTTGTCAGTAAAATTACGAGGCATAAATGGAAATTGGCTCAGGATAAATTTCACACAGATATTAGGAAGTATTTTCCCACAGAGTGGTCACTGCGTGGAATAGCTCGCCAGGGGTTTTCAGACGACGCTAGGTACTATTCAGCTGTTAGGCAAACTAAGCAGTAGGTACACTTCTCGTCGTTATGTTATGCGTCTGTATACAGGAAAGAAAATGCACTCACCGTTGATTCAGTCGGATTACTTCCCGACAGATGAAGGACTGAATATCTGAATATCACATCATCATTGGATGCAATTCAATTCTATTTGTGTCTTAGATATCTAGCTGCACTTTCTCAATGAGACTCAAAGTGTATTAAGTAAATTGTGTCTTACTTGTGGTAAGTTGGTCCCTTCAGTTACCGACAGACTGAATGGCAGAGGCGTCACCAGCATCGGGCTTCCGGGGCCGGGAATCTTTTTTGACTAGCCCTGAATCTTTTCGAGTGTTCTTGCTGCGTGCATAATTCTTTGCTAACTTCCCGACTGACTGATAAAAACATAACCACCACTCGTCCACACTCCTGTGATTGACATTGCGGACAGCCAATGAGAGTGTAACTGTGGGCGGGCTGTCTGAGACGTCTCCAGCCTTGAAACGTTTGTCCCGGTTTCTCCCGGTTTCTCCATTATTCAGTTCTGCTGCGTTCTATTTGACATCGGAGGTCGGACCTCCCCAGTTGAAATGTCCAAGTTCCGAGCTCCAAGCGTTCCAGGTGCACGACACCAAACGTAAACAAAAAATATGGCTGACCATGAAAAACTGGTGGTGTTTATGTGGCAAGTGTCCGCATTCTGCATTGACCAAACGGCAGAAATTATACCACTCGTTAACTGTGCTCCGGTCTCATTACATTAGTAATCAGCAATAGTCAGTAAATGGCATATTTCCAAATGGTTTCACATGTTTTTTGGTGTTTTTTTATTTTCTCAAATAACTTTTGTGCAGAGAAGATGACTTTCAGAGATCATTTGACATAACCAGCTAATTAACATTGGCAACTTTGTTTCATATCAATAGACACACAGAACAGGCTTTACTATATGACAGCATGTTCTATGCTAATGTCATGAAGGAACAAATACTTGGCGTTGTCTTTTAGGTTCACTATTCACGACGTGGGCCTCCACAGGTGCTGCCATTGTTGTGTGACGTCAGACAACTGCTTATCGTGAAGTCGGGGTAGATGGATTTGATATTTGACTTTGAGTGATGTCCTATTGCGCTTTTCCGAGTATGAGGTCGGAAAGACGTCCGTGCGGCATTCGCTCTGATATCAGGGACTTTGAGCATCGACGGCCACGGGGTTGCTACTAGGGCTGCCACATTTGATTTGTGAAAAACCGGGACATTTGACTTGCGACGCTGGGCGTTAAACCATATTTGGAAACTATGTTAACAGTTGTAGGACCCCCTATTGCCTCTCTTACCTCTATATGTCCTGACGTAGATGCACGCTGTGGCAACCAGAGGGGGAATCAGGGAGATGTGCATATAGTGAGACACAAGACCGTTGCAGGTTCAAGCACTCAAAGGAGGCAAATTTTGCATTTTATAAAACCGACAAAAGAAATCAAAAATAAATCAGAAGTATTAGGCGATTACCTCTAGGCTAGTAGCTGGCTGAACTTTCCCACGGTGGGGTCGTTGAAGTGAATGCACATGCAAGACTGACAGCTAAGGTAAACTTTTGTATTTCTGCGACCAAAAAAACAGAATAGCAGTAGAATAATCTGGTTTTATTTGGAACTTGAACATTTATAAATACAAAAACCGGGACAATTCGTGTCCCGGGAAAGAATAATCATTTTCCGGGGCAGTCGTTCAAAAAAGGGAACAATCCCAGGAAAACCTGAACGTGCGGCAACCCTAGTTGTTACGGCGAACGGAAAAGGATCTTTGTTTACGCCGTAGGCGTCAGTAGAAGTTTCACTTCTACTTCTATATGGGGAAGATGAGTCTCTTGCAGATTTTCGCATAAAAGTAAAATTTAATATTATATGATTTGTAATAATAATACATTATATTTACATACATTACATTACAAGGCATTTAGCAGACGCTCTTATCCAGAGCGACGTACAATGAAGTGCAGATCAAACACAAGTAGAAGTGTGAAGAGGACCCTAGAGGAAAATACGGTTCCGAGTCCTAGCGTGACCATACAGATACAATCAGCAGAAGGACAGGATGTTGTCCATCACCACTCCAAGGTTTCTTGCACTAGGGGATGAGGTCACTGTGGTATCCCCTAGTGAGATGGAAAAATCGGAGAGGTTAGAGCAGGGATGAAGATTACCTCCGTCTTACCTGGGTTGAGCTTTAGATGGTGGTTGCCCATCCAGCTCTGGATGTCTCTCAGGCAGGCGGAGATACAGGTAGAGACCTGTGTGTCTGATGGGGGAAAGGAGAGAAAGAGTTGGGTGTCATCGGCATAACAATGATAGGAGATGCCATGAGCAGAGATAACAGGGTCAAGGTATCTTGTGTAAATGGAGAAGAGGAGGGGTCCGAGGACTGAGCCCTGGGGGACTCCTGTAACAAGGGGGTGAGGGGTTGACACTCTTCCAGCCCAGGACTCCTGGGAGGACCGGCCAGAGAGATAAGATTGGATCCACTCTAAGGCTGTGCCACAGATCCCTGTAGATACCAGGGAGGCTAAGAGGATGGAGTGGTTGACCGTGTCGAACGCTGCAGAGAGGTCAAGAAGGATCAGGACAGAGGAGAGGGAGGTTGCTCGTGCAGCCTGAAGGGACTCGTTGACAGAGAGGAGTGCAGCCTCCGTCGAGTGGCCAGGTCTGAAGCCAGACTGGTGGGGGTCCAGCAGGTTATTCTGTGAGAGGAAGGAAGAGAGTTGGTTGGAGGCGGCTCGTTCAATGGATTTGGATAGAAAAGGAAGGAGAGATACCGGACGGTAGTTTTGAATGCAGGAGGGGTCCAGAGTGGGTTTCTTTAGGAGTGGGGTGATGTAGGCCCTCTTGAATGATGAGGGAAAGAGACAGAGGACAGAGAGCAGTTAAGAAGGGAAGAGGAGTTAAGAAGATCCATTTGTAGTTGCCGTAGCAACCCCCGTAGGCGTCGATGCTTAAAGTCCCCAATGTTATCTTGACACCGCGTGATGATGAAGGTGTTTAATTAATTAATTATTAACGCCGAGAAGGTACATTTAAAAGACATTTAAAGACAGTTAAAAGTGGTGTCAATTGTGAGGGACTAAGTAGAAATAAGTCTTATACAAATAAGTCTTTCAATCCAATCTACTGTCATCAGGCTCATTGTTTATTATGCTTACACATACAGACTGATAAAGATTAGAGTAATTTAACCCATTAAGGTAAAATTAATTCCCAGCTCAGCCCCATATGACCTTGGGGCTTTACTGCACTGTTTCCCCTGTAATGAGCAGCACGTCAGCTGCTTCCCGACTCCCTTCCCCCAGGGCTGTGATATTAAATATATTTACTTTATACTTTCACTTTCACTTCATTCTCAGTTCTATTTATTATTTTATGTTTTTCTATTTTATTTATTTTTCTACCTTTTTATAGTCTTCCAAGTTTGTACATTGCAGAACACTTCAGTGGATTTTTTTATCAGAACAAGATGCCCCCCCACACACCTCCACTGACTGACTGAATGCAGGATCCCAATACTTTATTAAATAAAGGAAAGTGAACAGCTTATTGACTCTTTGTTACAAACAACAAACGCTGAGTTGGCTGATGCCACTTTTCCCCATAGCCCATCAGCTACAGCAGACCTACGGCTCAAACTTGGTGCTCAACCCTAGACCCAAGACCATGGTCTGCTCCACTCCCACACCCTCCAACATGGAACCATGGACGGCTGTCCAGGAGAAAGCAGGAGAATCAGCATCTGCCTCCCCACAGAACCCAGCCTCTCCAGCCTCTCCAGCCTCTCCAGCTGAGTAACACATTTGAGGCGCTAGCAGAGTCAGATAAAACTAGCAGAGTCAGATAAGGCTAGCAGAGTCAGATAAGGCTAGCAGAGTCAGATAACGCTAGCAGAGTCAGATAACGCTAGCAGAGCAGAGTCAGATAACACTAGCAGAGTCAGATAACACTAGCAGAGCAGAGTCAGATAACACTAGCAGAGTCAGATAACACTAGCAGAGCAGAGTCAGATAACACTAGCAGAGTCAGATAACACTAGCAGAGTCAGATAACACTTGCAGAGTCAGATAACGCTAGCAGAGTCAGATAACACTAGCAGAGCAGAGTCAGATAACACTAGCAGAGTCAGATAACACTAGCAGAGCAGAGTCAGATAACACTAGCAGAGCAGAGTCAGATAACACTAGCAGAGTCAGATAACACTAGCAGAGTCAGATAACGCTAGCAGAGTCAGATAACACTAGCAGAGCAGAGTCAGATAACACTAGCAGAGCAGAGTCAGATAACACTAGCAGAGTCAGATAACACTAGCAGAGCAGAGTCAGATAACACTAGCAGAGTCAGATAACACTAGCAGAGCAGAGTCAGATAACACTAGCAGAGCAGAGTCAGATAACACTAGCAGAGCAGAGTCAGATAACACTAGCAGAATCAGATAACACTAGCAGAGCAGAGTCAGATAACACGAGCAGAGTCAGATAACACTAGCAGAGTCAGATAACACTAGCAGAGCAGAGTCAGATAACACTAGCAGAGTCAGATAACACTAGCAGAGCAGAGTCAGATAACACTAGCAGAGTCAGATAACACTAGCAGAGCAGAGTCAGATAACACTAGCAGAGTCAGATAACACTAGCAGAGCAGAGTCAGATAACACTAGCAGAGCAGAGTCAGATAACACTAGCAGAGTCAGATAACACTAGCAGAGTCAGATAACGCTAGCAGAGTCAGATAACGCTAGCAGAGTCAGATAACACTAGCAGAGTCAGATAACACTAGCAGAGCAGAGTCAGATAACACTAGCAGAGTCAGATGCCGTGCTGCAGCCCCCCCAACTTCCAACAGCATTTGCATTTATATAGCGCCTTTACATTTACATTTTACATTTTAGTCATTTGGCAGACGCTTTTAATCCAAAGCGACTTACAAGTGCATAGGTTCTTCCCCAAGTCAAAGCATCACATCCATAACTAGGAAAATACACATGCTGTTCTAAACATATAGTCATCATAAGTGCTTTTTTTGTGTGTGGGGGGGGTTAGACAAGGAGGATAGGGATATCAGAAAGGGGGGTGGGGGAAATCAGGAGGGAGGACTAAGGTAGAGTTTGAAAAGGTGTGTTTTTAGTCTGCGTCGAAATAGGAGGAGGGATTCTGCTGTCCTGACAGTGGTAGGCAAGTCATTCCACCACTGAGGAACCAGAACGGAAAACAGGCGTGAATGTGCAGCTCGACCGTCAGGTGCACGTAGAGAGGGAACCATAAGGTAACCAGAGCTGGCAGACCGGAGTGGTCTAGCTGGGGAGTAGGGAGGTGAGAGGGAGGACATGAGGGTTGTAGCAGCATCATCGGGAGACAGTCGAGAGAAAGACTCCGCAGATGGTAGGGAGGAGAGGATTGTAGACGAGAGTGTGGAGGTAGACAGGTGGCATAGGTTCCGCCAACAGGTGACAGTGGATGGTGGGAGAGATGGATGGGTGTTAGAGGAGAGTGGAAGAGAAAAAGAGATGAAGGAGTGGTCAGATATATGAAGTGGTGTTACAAAGAGGTTGGTTGTTGTGCAGCTCCTTGTGAAGATGAGGTCAAGAAGGTTGCCTGCTTTGTGGGTGGGAGGGGAAGGAGTGAGGGTAAGGTCAAAAGAAGAAGGGAGGGAGAGAAAGGTAGACTGGGTGGACTCTGAGTTGAGGTTGAAGTCACCCAGAAGGATCAGGGGGGTGTCATTGACTGGTGAGGAGCTAAGGAGGATGTCCATCTCATCCAAGAAGTTCCCCAGAGGACCCGGGGGGCGATAAACAACAATAATAAACAGTTTGCACGGCAAAGTAACAGAAACCGCATGAAATTCAAAAGAGGAGAAGGCAAAGGATGAGGAGAAGACACTAGATCTCCATGAGGATGAGATTAGGAGACCTGTGCCACCTCCTCTGCCAGAGGTTCTGGGTGTGTGGGAAAAAGAGAAGGCAGAGGAAAGGGCAGCCGGGGTGGCTGTGTTCTCTGGTGAGAGCCACGTTTCAGTTAAGGCAAGAAAGTCAAGGTTGAGGTGGGAGGCATAGGCAGATATGAAGTCTGCTTTCTGGACGGCGGACTGGCAGTTCCAGAGGCCACCAGCCACACAGAGATCAATACCAGCCGATCTGGGAGGGAAGATGAGGTTTGAGATATTCTGCCCATGTTGGCAGGAAGCAAACCTCCTACCTGACTGGGACCTGGGGAGAGGAGAGAGGACAGGGGTGGGAAGGAAACACATGGAGGGAACTAGGGAGGACAAGAGGAATCCTACGCACTGAGGCAGCAAAAACAAAAACACTCATCAGGCTCTCAGACAGCCTGGATGGACACCCGTAGATAGACACCCTCGACTTTGTACGCCTGCGACTTCATACGCCGAGGCAAGTAACCGAGGCTGCCGCTGGTGCGCTACACAGCTGCTTAAATAACACTGACACTGAATCACAGAAAATGCTACAAACCCACTGGAGAACACTAATGCACACTGAAGTGAGTTCAGCTGTGCCAGTAATTATACCCTGAACAGGGTGCAAACTATTGGCTCCTCCAACAACAAAAGCTGTGGCCTGCCAGCCAGTGAAAACAATAGCCTAACTCAATAGCCTAGCTCACCTGAGAGAAACAAACACACAACCCAGTTTCACTGTAATCTAAATAAACACCACTTGCAAACTAACAAACAAACAAACAAATAAACAGCAGAACACTATCATGACAACTAAACTTAATAGAAACAGCACAAACAAATGGTGCCTTTATCCAAAGCACTGTACGATTGATGCTTCTCATTCACCCATTCACACACTCACACACCAATGGCGATTGGCTGCCATGCAAGGCACCAACCAGCTCATCAGGAGCATTCGGGTGTTAGGTGTCCTGCTCAGGGACGCTTCGACACAGCCTGGGCGGAATCGGACCGGCAAACCTCCAACTCCCAGACGGCTGCTCTTACCTCCTGAGCCAATATCGCTCCTGTTACATTACACACTGTTTACCAGGTGCCACAGTTAATGACATAGCTAAAAACTTCTATGATCTAATTAAAACACTCAACCATTAACAAATTCATTGTACATGAATACTGCTGACAAAGGGAAAAGAATTTAAATACACTACCCAACAGGTGAGTGGAATAAAGTAACAAGACTCGGGTGTGAACACTAATAAAACAATCATGATATAAATAGACAAGACAAGCGATGAGAGACACGAGGAGTGGTGCCCTCTAGTGGTTGAAGTTGGGAAGCATTAAAACATTTTAAACTTTTAAACATGACGTTTATAGTTTTTTTTTAAGTTTTTTTTTAAATAATTAATATAATTTCAATTAATAATACCCATGTCTCAATACTGAGTACACTTTTTGAAAACTCCTATCACAGTTTACCAACACACAACATGGCACAAAATGCACTAAGACTACCAAAACATTCTACCATAACACTGGCTAAAGGTGTCAACAAGATCACTTTGTAGGAAAATCCAGCATCACTCAAACCACTCTCACTCAAACGCTCTCACTTTGTCAGTCATAGGAGAATTACCTAGAAACACTAACAAGAGCTGGCATAACAAGATACATCATTTTCTTTGGATTTCCTTGAAGCATCTTTTTTTACATAAGCCCAAGATTACAATACAAAATAAGAACAGTAGTTTGTATGCAATTAAATAAATTGTATTTTAAAAGAATGGATATGCAGCAATATTTCACAATCTGACATTTTTGGCATATGCTGTAGTACTCCTTATTCCTTATTAACACAAAAAGGAAACACAAAATGAAACAGCAATCCTAATACCGTATTAGGAAAAAAACACACACATACTGTATTCATAGAATATGTAATCGATACTTGATGTACTTGATAAATATGTACATCAATGCTAGTCAAGCTGGTCCTCTGGATTGGGCCACAAGTTCTCATCTATATTATTCCTTATATCCTCTCTTACCATATGCATGGGCAAAAAACAACAAAGTGTGTCACTATCCAAATACTTACGGACTGCACTGCGTACGTACTCACACGTGAGAACAAACAGCCCTCTGTCATTAGCTGAAGTTAAATGTAACTATTAGTGTCTGCACGCTGCGAGTTCCAGTTCCTCTCCAAGCCCAGTGACATACGCTACGAAGTTTTCATTAATGTCGGGAAAGATTTTTTGGACATTTTCACGAATGGCGACGATGCGCAGTGAACATAGTCTAAAGCATCGGTTCCGTTTCTCAGTGGATGACGCGCTGCACCAGTCAAGAGAATTTTTTCGTCGTTTCGTTTTTAATTTGGAGGAAAAAAAAACGGAAAAACTGAGTGCAGCGGTGGTTTAAAAAAAGAGACTGAGGCGCTCTTGTTTGGGGAAGCGAAGGGAGGGGCGCGGTGACTCCACGCCAGACTGAAATGAGGACTGTCGGGGGGAGCAGAGAGCGGACGCAGCGCGCATCTCTTGGTGAAATATAGCTGGAGAAAACAGATGTCGAAAGACAGCGAAGAAAGAGTAACGCGCTGAAACGATAGGAAGGAAAGACTGAGCGAGAGACCGAGAAAACGGAAGAGAGGACTGGCGGGACGGAGCGGAACAGGGGGATGAAGCGGAGCTGGACTCATGGTAAGTCAGAAGGCAGCGATTATAAACTGACGATCATGCGATACGCCTAAAATATTGTTTTAAAGCATGAGCCAAGTAAAGGGGTCTCACCAAATCCTCTGTAATTCACATAACCCCGGTCTGCACGTTGCGCTGCGCTCGGGAAAAATGATCTGTAGCTCCTGAGAGACATTTGTGCTGTTCTGCTTTATTGTGTGCAGACTCGCTCTCTGGCCTGGGCTTCATGAGCTCTCTCCTATTTATGACAGTGTTGTTGTGTGTCTTTTCTGCTTGTGTGTGTGTGTGTGTGTGTGTGTGTGTGTGTGTTTGTGTCTTGACTGTGTGTGTGTGTGTGTGTGTGTGCATGTATGTGTGAGTTTGTGTGTGAGAGAAAGAGAGTGCATGTGTGTACATGCACATGTATGAGTGCATGCATGTGTGCCTGTGTCTGTTTGAGAGTTTGTGTATATGTGTGTCTGTGCGCATGATTGTGTATGCGTGTGTGTGATTGTGTGTGTGCGTGTGTGTGTGCATGCATGTGTGTGAGAGAGTGGAAGAAAACTGAAAATTACAAGAGAGAGTGAGGAGGAGGAAGAGAGAGGGGTGATTCAGTAATGAAGGGTGGAGCAGTTTGTCTAGAGGGAAAAAGAGAAGGGGGGTGTAGGGCCAGTTTATTCTGGGAGCGAGTGAGTGAGAGTGTTTGAGTGAGAGTGTTTGAGTGAGAGTGGTTTGAGTGAGAGTGTTTGAGTGAGAGTGTTTGAGTGAGAGTGTTTGAGTGAGAGTGTTTGAGTGAGAGTGTTTGAGTGAGAGTGGTTTGAGTGAGAGTGTTTGAGTGAGAGTGGTTTGAGTGTGAGTGTTTGAGTGAGAGTGGTTTGAGTGAGAGTGTTTGAGTGAGAGTGTTTGAGTGAGAGCGTTTGAGTGAGAGTGTTTGAGTGATGCTGGATTTTCCACAGTGGACTGGAGAGACATGGGAGGGGGGAGAGAGAGAGGGGGGGAGGGAGAGAGAGAGGGAGAGAGAGAGAGAGAGAGAGAGAGAGAGAGGGGTGGAGGGGTTGTGTTTCCGGAGGGTGAAGGGGTGGGGTGTGAGTGAGGGGTATTCACAGGGCTGGCTAGGTGAGCTGTGTGGAAACAGAAGCATTTCTACTTATTTAAAAACAGAATAGCAAGACTCCATTATTTTCCTCCATCCTCTATCCTTCTCTCTCTCACACGTTCTTTCTCTCATTCCCACCCCCCCCTCCCTTGGCCCCTTTCTCTCCCTCTTTTCTTTCTCCCCTCCCACTCCCCTCTCTCTCCCTCTCTCTCTCTCTCTCTTTCTCTCTGCCCCTGCCCCCTCATGTCACAAGAGAAAAATAAAGGCAGGAAGTACAATCTCTCAGAGATGCAGAGTGTACAGTACACCATAGATCCACTGTTACACTGTGCTTTAGTGTACAGTACACCATAGATATACTGTTATCACGTGTACAGTACAATACACATGCACACACTTTTAATTCAATTCATTCACTAATTTTTGGTGAAGTTGTCCTGAGGCTGATTAGCAAGCGGACCCCACACTTCACTGCCATGAAGTACAATAGATTGAATTTATGGTTTTCTGAACAAGAACAAGAATTCTGTTGTCTTGTTGCCAATTTTAGACCCAGTTTTATGTTCTATATACATTAATTTTATTATATGATAGATTTCAAGATGTTTGTAAAATAGTCCTTTGTGCCAGAATCAAATTTCTGCGAATCAAGGAAATATTTGTATTTTATTTTGATGTACAGTACTGTGCAAACGTTTTAGGCAGGTGTGAATAAATGCTGTAAAATAAGAATGCTTTCAAAAATAGAAATGTTAATAGTTTATTTTTATCAATTAACAAAATGCATGAACAGAAGAAGTGAATGAACAGAAGAAAAATCTAAATCAAATCAATGTTTGGTGTGACCACCCTTTGCCTTCAAAACAGCATCAATTCTTCTAGGCAGTCTAGTGTTGGCATTTCAGGCTGCTAAGGGGACTGCCCCACCTTACATACAATCCTTAATCACTCCCTACTCCCCAGCTAGACCACTCCGGTCTGCCAGCTCTGGTCGCCTTGTGGTTCCCTCTCTACGAGCACCTGACGGTCGAGCTGCACGTTCGCGCCTGTTCTCCGTTCTGGTTCCTCAGTGGTGGAATGACTTGCCTACCACTGTCAGGATAGCAGAATCCCTCCCCCTATTTTAATGCAGACTAAAAACACACCTTTTCAAACTCTACCTTAGTCCTCCCTCCTGATTTCCCCCGCCCCCTTTCTGATATCCCTATCCCTCTTGTCTAACAAAAAAATAAATAATAATAAATTGAATTGCACTTATGATGACTGTATGTTCAGAACATGTGTATTTTACTAGTTGTGGATGTGTTGCTTTAACTTGTGGAAGAACCTATGCACTTGTAAGTCGCTTTGGATTAAAAGCTTCTGCCAAATGACTAAAATGTAAATGTAGGTATACTTGCACACAGTTTTTGAAGGAACTCGGCAGGTAGGTTGTTCCAAACAACTAGCCACAGTTCTTCTGTAGATTTAGGCAGCCTCAAATGCTTCTGTCTCTTCATGTAGTCCCAGACAGACTCGATGGCGTTGAGCTCAGCGCTCTGTGGGGGCCATACCATCACTTCCAGGACTCCTTGTTCTTCTTTACGCTGGAGATAGTTCTTAATGACGTTGGCTATATGTTTGGGGTCATTGTCCTGCTGCAGAATAAATTTGGGGCCAATCAGATGCCTCCCTGATGGTATTGCATGATGGATAATTATCTGCCTGTACTTCCCAGCATTGAGGAGACCATTAATTCTGACCAAATCCCCAACTCCATTTGCAGAAATGCAGCCCCAAACTTGCAAGGAACCTCCAGCATGCTTCACTGTGGCCTGCAGACACTCATTCTTGTACCCGCTCTCCAGCCCTTCGGCGAACAAACTGCCTTCTGCTACAGCCAAATATTTAACATTTTGACTCATCAGTCCAGAGAACCTGCCGCCATTTTTCTGCACCCCAGTTCCTGTGTTTTCATGCATAGTTGAATCCCTTGGCCTTGTTTCCACGTCGGAGGTATGGCTTTTTGGCCACAATTCTGCCATGAAGACCACTTCTGACCAGACTTCTCCGCGCAGTAGATGGGTGTACCTGGGTCCCACTGGTTTCTGCCAATTCTGAGCTGATGGCACTGCTGGACATCTTCTGATTGTGAAGGGAAGTAAGCATGATGTGTCGTTCATCTGCTGCACTAAGATTCCTTGGCCAACCACTGCGTCTACGGTTCTCAACGTTGCCCGTTTCTTTGTGCTTCTTCAACGGAGCTTGGACAGCACATCTGGAAACCCCTGTCTGCCTTGAAATTTCTGCCTGGGAGAGACCTTGCTGATGCAGTATAACTACCTTGTGTCGTGTTGCTGTGCTCAGTCTTGCCATGGTGTATGACTTCTGACATTAAACTGTCTTCAGCAACCTCACCTTGGAAGCAGTTTGGCTGTTCCTCACCCAGTTTTAACCCTCCTACACAGCTGTTTCTGTTTCAGTTAATGATTGTGTTTCAACCCACATATTAAATCGATGATTATTAGCTCCTGTTTGGTATAATTGGTTAATCATAAACCTGACTATATGCCTACAAAATCCCTGACTTCGTGCAAGTGTACCTCGAAGAATTGATGCTGGTTTGAAGGCAAAGGGTGGTCACACCAAATATTGATTTCATTTAGATTTTTCTTCTGTTCACTCACTTTGCATTTTGTTAATTGATAAAAATAAACTATTAACATTTCTATTTTTTGGAAGCATTCTTACTTTTTCATACCTGCCTAAAACTTTTGCACAGTACTTTACATGTTTATCAATAAGGGTGTGTAGGGCGGAAATGTGATCTGTCGTACGATGTTTTGTTAAAAAGCCAATTTCACTCTCTCTCAGGGCTCAGAGGCTGTGGAAGATTGTGTTCAGGGGGCTCTGTCGTCCCTGTACCCCCCCTTTGAGAGCACGGCCCCCCCCCTTCTCTCCCAGGTAAAGCTCCAGTCAGCAGGCATGCTGGGATACAGGAAGACACAGCATGGATAATGGATTATTTTTGAAACAGACTGTCATCTTCAGCCTAGTTTAAAGCCCTGGTTCACTGGGGCTATCCCACAATTCCCTGTTCTGATAGTAATAATCATCATCATCATCATCATCATCATCATCATCTTACAAATACTACCAGTAATAATAAAAAACAAATACTATAACTAGTACTGCTACTACTACAAATAATAACAATAATAATAGTAACAATAATAATAATAATAATAATAATAATATGTGTATTTTCTCTTGGTGTAGGTTTTCTCTGTCCTGGAGTCAACCTATCAGCAGGACAGCCTGAGATTCCTCCTGGACTACTTCATCCCCGCAAAACACCTCCTACAGCGGCTACAGCAACATGCATGTGTGAGCATGCACGTACGCACGCACGCACGCACACACACGCACGCACGCACGCACGCACGCAAGCACACACACACCTACACACATCTACACACACACTCTCACACACACACACACACACACACCTACACACCTACACACACACACACACACCTACACACATCTACACACACACTCTCTCACACACTCTCTCACACACACACACACCTACACACATCTACACACATCTACACACACACGCAAGCACACACGCACACACACACACACACCTACACACATCTACACACACACTCACACACACACACACCTACACACCTACACACACTCACACACTCACACACACCTACACACACACACTCACACACCTACACACGCACTCACACACATCTACACACACACACACATACATACACACACACTCTCACACACACACACACACACACACACACCTACACCCACACACACACACACACTCACACACACCTACACACACTCTCACACACACACACTCACATGTACACACACATACGGGCGACATAGGGGGCGACATGGCTCAGGCAGTAAGAGCAGTCGTCTGGCAGTCGGAGGGTTCGATCCCCGCCCGGGCTGTGTCGAGGTGTCCCTCACACACTCTCACACACAGACACACACATACACACACACACCTACACACACACATACACACACTCTCACACACAGACACACACATACACACACACACCTACACACACACAGACACACACACATACACAGACACACACACACTGGTAGTTGGGCTTGTTTTGATGGTTGCTGTGTGAAACTGTCTGGGGCAGAAGACAGAGACTCTGAGTCATGCTGATAATCTGTTCCATATGTGCCTCTCCACTGCCTGGGAAAGTGCAGAGGGAGAGGGGCAGAGAGGGAGGGTGGGAGGGAGAGAGAGAGGGAGGGAGAGAAGGGGAGAGCGGGAGGGAGAGAGAGAAGGAGAGAGGGGGAGAGCGGGAGGGAGAGAGAGAAGGAGAGAGGGGGAGAGCGGGAGGGGGAGGGGGAACAGAGAGGGGGCAGAGGCTGAGGAAGAGGAGTAGGCTGTAGAAATATAAGAACTGTGATTTAGAGATGGGGAGTGAGCATACATAAGAGAGAGAGTGAGAGTGAGAGTGAGAGAGAGAGTGAGAGAGTGAGAGAGAGGGTGAGAGAGAGTGAGAGAGAGTCAGTGTGGGTCTGTGTGAGAGAAAATTTGTGTTTATTTAAAACTACTATCAAGGGAAGACTGAGGTCACAGCACAGGAAATGAGTAATTATTTGATTCCTTTTATAAACATGGATGCGGGGGGGTCACACATAGGGGGAGGGGTTACACACAGGGGGAGGGGTCATAGTCAGGGGAAGGGTTACACACAGGGGGAGGGGTCATAATCAGGGAAGGGGTTACACACAGGGGGAGGGGTCATAATCAGGGGAAGGGTTACAGACAGGGGGAGGGGTCATAATCAGGGGGAGGGGTTACACACAGGGGGAGGGGTCATAGTCAGGGGAAGGGTTACAGACAGGGGGAGGGGTCATAATCAGGGGAAGGGTTACACACAGGGGGAGGGGTCATAATCAGGGGGAGGGGTCACATCCAGGGTGAATAAAAGTCGTTTGAGCTGCAAGGACGGAACATTGCATTGAACTATGGGAGATATAGTCTAGCCCCTATGTGAGTAATGAGTAGAAATTTATGGGAGATCAGGTTTGACTGGGGCTTCGGTCCAATTTCAGCGTCTAAAATGATGTTTGAGTTGCTGGCCTTTCTGAAAAGTACCATTCCAGCTGGTCTGTGCTCAGCAATGTGAGAAAAGAAGCCTCTCAAGAAGTCAGGGCAGCTACAAACTAATGTGGTGGTTCATAAAACACAAATACTGTGATACCTAGTGTTGCCACCTTTTGCAAGACAAATAGGCCAGGCTAGTATCCTCACTGTCAGAAACCGTCAGTTCTTGAGCAATAGTAACCATGAATGAAAAAGCAGGTCACTTGTTACATTACCAAACAAACAACCAGATTTTTTGAAAACAAGCCAAAAATAACGGCAACTTCCCATTTTATAAAACAACTTAGGAAAAACAATCCCAAAGTGGTGTATTATAAGTGAGTTGCATTTTATCTCATCTACCGTATTCACACACGTATTAAAGTCGGGCTCAAATCGGGTGAAATCCACTCTATGTTCATCTCTCCCTCTCTCCCTCCCTCCCTCCCTCCCTCCCTCTCTCTCCCTCTCTCCCTCCCTCTCTCCCTCCCTCCCTCCCTCCCTCCCTCTCCCTCTCTCTCCCTCCCTCTCTCTCTCTCTCTCCGCAGGGGCAGTACCTGGGCAGTCTGTTTGTGCACGCGGGCTGGCCGCTGTGTCTGGGGGAGAGGGTAGTGGTGCAGCTGTGCACACTGGACTGGAGGCTCCTGCGCAGTACAGACTTCTACCTGCAGGTGGTGCCGTTCTCCACGCGCTGCCCACGCCTGGCCCTCAAGTGCCTGGCCCCCGGGGGCCGCAGCGTGCAGGAGGTCCTCGTGCCGGAGGCCCAGCACAGCCTGGTGTTCAGCCCGAGTGGCTGCACTGCATCAACAAGGAGCGCGGCTTCCAGAGAGAGGGTAAGGGCTTCAGAGAGAGGGGAGGGGCTTCAGAGAGAGGGGAAGGGGCTTCAGAGAGAGGGGAGGGGCTTCAGAGAGAGGGGAGGGGCTTCAGAGAGAGGGGAAGGGGCTTCCAGAGAGAGGGTAAGGGAGAGGGTAAGGGGCTTCAGAGAGAGGGGAAGGGAGAGGGTAAGGGGCTTCAGAGTGAGGGGAATGGGCTTCAGAGAGAGGGGAAGGGGCTTCCAGAGAGAGGGGAAGGGGCTTCAGAGAGAGGGGAAGGGGCTTCCAGAGAGAGGGGAAGGGGCTTCAGAGAGAGGGTAAGGGAGAGGGTAAGGGGCTTCAGAGAGAGGGTAAGGGAGAGGGTAAGGGGCTTCAGAGAGAGGGGAAGGGAGAGGGTAAGGGGCTTCAGAGAGAGGGGAGGGGGCTTCAGAGAGAGGGGAGGGGGCTTCAGAGAGAGGGTAAGGGGCTTCAGAGAGAGGGGAAGGGGCTTCAGAGAGAGGGTAAGGGAGAGGGTAAGGGGCTTCAGAGAGAGGGGAAGGGAGAGGGTAAGGGGCTTCAGAGAGAGGGGAGGGGGCTTCAGAGAGAGGGGAGGGGCTTCCAGAGAGAGGGGAAGGGGCTTCAGAGAGAGGGTAAGGGGCTTCAGAGAGAGGGGAGGGGCTTCAGAGAGAGGGGAAGGGGCTTCCAGAGAGAGGGGAAGGGGCTTCAGAGAGAGGGTAAGGGAGAGGGTAAGGGGCTTCAGAGAGAGGGGAAGGGAGAGGGTAAGGGGCTTCAGAGAGAGGGGAAGGGGCTTCAGAGAGAGGGGAAGGGGCTTCCAGAGAGAGGGGAAGGGGCTTCAGAGAGAGGGGAAGGGGCTTCCAGAGAGAGGGGAAGGGGCTTCAGAGAGAGGGTAAGGGAGAGGGTAAGGGGCTTCAGAGAGAGGGTAAGGGAGAGGGTAAGGGGCTTCAGAGAGAGGGGAAGGGAGAGGGTAAGGGGCTTCAGAGAGAGGGGAGGGGGCTTCAGAGAGAGGGGAGGGGGCTTCAGAGAGAGGGTAAGGGGCTTCAGAGAGAGGGGAAGGGGCTTCAGAGAGAGGGTAAGGGAGAGGGTAAGGGGCTTCAGAGAGAGGGTAAGGGAGAGGGTAAGGGGCTTCAGAGAGAGGGGAAGGGAGAGGGTAAGGGGCTTCAGAGAGAGGGGAGGGGGCTTCAGAGAGAGGGGAGGGGGCTTCAGAGAGAGGGTAAGGGGCTTCAGAGAGAGGGGAAGGGGCTTCAGAGAGAGGGGAAGGGGCTTCAGAGAGAGGGGAAGGGGCTTCCACAGAGAGGGGAAGGGGCTTCAGAGAGAGGGGAAGGGGCTTCAGAGAGAGGGTAAGGGCTTCAGAGAGAGGGGAAGGGGCTTCAGAGAGAGGGGAAGGGGCTTCAGAGAGAGGGGAGGGGCTTCCAGAGAGAGGGGAAGGGGCTTTCAGAGAGAGGGGAAGGGGCTTCAGGGAGAGGGGAAGGGGCTTCAGAGAGAGGGTAAGGGAGAGGGGAAGGGGCTTCCAGAGAGAGGGGAAGGGGCTTCAGAGAGAGGGGAAGGGGCTTCAGAGAGAGGGGAAGGGGCTTCAGAGAGAGGGGAAGGGGCTTCAGAGAGAGGGGAGGGGCTTCCAGAGAGAGGGGAAGGGGCTTCAGAGAGAGGGGAAGGGGCTTCAGAGAGAGGGTAAGGGGCTTCAGAGAGAGGGGAAGGGGCTTCAGAGAGAGGGGAAGGGGCTTCAGAGAGAGGGGAAGGGGCTTCAGAGAGAGGGTAAGGGCTTCAGAGAGAGGGGAAGGGGCTTCAGAGAGAGGGTAAGGAGAGGGGAAGGGGCTTCAGAGAGAGAGGAAGGGGCTTCAGAGAGAGGGGAAGGGGCTTCAGAGAGAGGGGAAGGGGTTTCAGAGAGAGGGGAAGGGGCTTCAGAGAGAGGGGAGGGGCTTCAGAGAGAGGGGAAGGGGCTTCAGAGAGAGGGGAAGGGGCTTCAGAGAGAGGGGAAGGGGCTTCAGAGAGAGGGGAAGGGGCTTCAGAGAGAGGGGAGGGGCTTCAGAGAGAGGGGAAGGGGCTTCAGAGAGAGGGGAAGGGGCTTCAGAGAGAGGGGAGGGGCTTCAGAGAGAGGGGAAGGGGCTTCCAGAGAGAGGGGAAGGGGCTTCAGAGAGAGGGTAAGGGGCTTCAGAGAGAGGGGAAGGGCTTCAGAGAGAGGGGAAGGGGCTTCAGAGAGAGGGGAAGGGGCTTCAGAGAGAGGGGAAGGGGCTTCAGAGAGAGGGGAAGGGGCTTCAGAGAGAGGGGAGGGGCTTCCAGAGAGAGGGGAAGGGGCTTCAGAGAGAGGGGAAGGGGCTTCAGAGAGAGGGGAAGGGGCTTTCAGAGAGAGGGTAAGGGAGAGGGGAAGGGGCTTCCAGAGAGAGGGGAAGGGGCTTCAGAGAGAGGGGAAGGGGCTTCAGAGAGAGGGGAAGGGGCTTCAGAGAGAGGGGAAGGGGCTTCAGAGAGAGGGGAGGGGCTTCCAGAGAGAGGGGAAGGGGCTTCAGAGAGAGGGGAAGGGGCTTCCAGAGAGAGGGTAAGGGGCTTCAGAGAGAGGGGAAGGGGCTTCAGAGAGAGGGGAAGGGGCTTCAGAGAGAGGGTAAGGGCTTCAGAGAGAGGGGAAGGGGCTTCAGAGAGAGGGTAAGGGAGAGGGGAAGGGGCTTCAGAGAGAGAGGAAGGGGCTTCAGAGAGAGGGGAAGGGGCTTCAGAGAGAGGGGAAGGGGTTTCAGAGAGAGGGGAAGGGGCTTCAGAGAGAGGGGAGGGGCTTCAGAGAGAGGGGAAGGGGCTCCAGAGAGAGGGGAAGGAGCTTCAGAGAGAGGGGAGGGGCTTCCAGAGAGAGGGGAAGGGGCTTCCAGAGAGGGGAAGGGGCTTCAGAGAGAGGGGAGGGGGCTTCAGAGAGAGGGGAGGGGGCTTCAGAGAGAGGGGAAGGGGCTTCAGAGAGAGGGGAAGGGGCTTCAGAGAGAGGGGAAGGGGCTTCAGAGAGAGGGGAAGTGGCTTCCAGAGAGAGGGGAAGGGGCTTCAGAGAGAGGGGAAGGGCTTCAGAGAGAGGGTAAGGGGCTTCAGAGAGAGGGGAAGGGCTTCAGAGAGAGGGGAAGGGGCTTCCAGAGAGAGGGTAAGGGGCTTCAGAGAGAGGGGAAGGGGCTTCAGAGAGAGGGTAAGGGGCTTCAGAGAGAGGGGAAGGGCTTCAGAGAGAGGGGAAGGGGCTTCCAGAGAGAGGGTAAGGGGCTTCAGAGAGAGGGGAAGGGGCTTCAGAGAGAGGGGAGGGGCTTCAGAGAGAGGGGAAGGGGCTTCAGAGAGAGGGGAAGGGGCTTCAGAGAGAGGGGAAGGGGCTTCAGAGAGAGGGGAAGGGGCTTCAGAGAGAGGGTAAGGGGCTTCAGAGAGAGGGGAAGGGGCTTCAGAGAGAGGGTAAGGGCTTCAGAGAGAGGGGAAGGGGCTTCAGAGAGAGGGTAAGGGAGAGGGGAAGGGGCGTCAGAGAGAGGGGAAGGGCTTCAGAGAGAGGGGAAGGGGCTTCAGAGAGAGGGGAAGGGGCTTCAGAGAGAGGGGAAGGGGTTTCAGAGAGAGGGGAAGGGGCTTCAGAGAGAGGGGAAGGGGCTTCAGAGAGAGGGGAAGGGGTTTCAGAGAGAGGGGAAGGGGCTTCAGAGAGAGGGGAAGGGGCGTCAGAGAGAGGGGAAGGGCTTCAGAGAGAGGGGAGGGGCTTCCAGAGAGAGGGTAAGGGGCTTCAGAGAGAGGGGAAGGGGCTTCAGAGAGAGGGGAGGGGCTTCAGAGAGAGGGGAAGGGGCTTCAGAGAGAGGGGAAGGGGCTTCAGAGAGAGGGGAAGGGGCTTCAGAGAGAGGGGAAGGGGCTTCAGAGAGAGGGGAAGGGGCTTCAGAGAGAGGGGAAGGGGTTTCAGAGAGAGGGGAAGGGGCTTCAGAGAGAGGGGAAGGGGCTTCAGAGAGAGGGGAAGGGGTTTCAGAGAGAGGGGAAGGGGCTTCAGAGAGAGGGGAAGGGGCGTCAGAGAGAGGGGAAGGGCTTCAGAGAGAGGGGAAGGGGTTTCAGAGAGAGGGGAAGGGGCTTCAGAGAGAGGGGAAGGGGCGTCAGAGAGAGGGGAAGGGCTTCAGAGAGAGGGGAAGGGGCTTCAGAGAGAGGGGAAGGGGCTTCAGAGAGAGGGGAAGGGGTTTCAGAGAGAGGGGAAGGGGCTTCAGAGAGAGGGGAAGGGGCGTCAGAGAGAGGGGAAGGGCTTCAGAGAGAGGGGAAGGGGCTTCAGAGAGAGGGGAAGGGGCTTCAGAGAGAGGGGAAGGGGCTTCAGAGAGAGGGGAAGGGGCTTCAGAGAGAGGGGAAGGGGCTTCAGAGAGAGGGGAAGGGGTTTCAGAGAGAGGGGAAGGGGCTTCAGAGAGAGGGGAAGGGGCTTCAGAGAGAGGGGAAGGGGTTTCAGAGAGAGGGGAAGGGGCTTCAGAGAGAGGGGAAGGGGCGTCAGAGAGAGGGGAAGGGCTTCAGAGAGAGGGGAGGGGCTTCCAGAGAGAGGGTAAGGGGCTTCAGAGAGAGGGGAAGGGGCTTCAGAGAGAGGGGAAGGGGCGTCAGAGAGAGGGGAAGGGGCTTCAGAGAGAGGGGAAGGGCTTCAGAGAGAGGGGAAGGGGCTTCAGAGAGAGGGGAAGGGGCTTCAGAGAGAGGGGAAGGGGCTTCAGAGAGAGGGTAAGCAGTGTCTGGGAATTCTCAAGCCCCAGTAAGTCAGTCAGTAAGTCTCTCTCTCTCTCTCTCTCTCTCTCTCTCTCTCTCTCTCTCTCTCTCTCTCTCTCTCTCTCTCTCTCTCTCTCTCTCTCTCTCTCTCTCCAGGAGGCGGTGGGTTAGACACCTGTCTGGTGAGCACAGGTGAGGGCGTGGTCAGGGTGCCGTGGGAGGAGGTGGTCTATCCCAAGTTTGTGTCCAGCCCCTCCCCCAGCTCACCTGGCGAGGCAGACTCCTGGTCCTGGGATGAGGAAGAAGACTCTGCCCCTGAAGACTCCGCCCCTGAAGCCGACGCCCCGGCCCTGCTGGGGGAGGAGCCATGCGGGCTGGGGGAGGAGCTTGGCGGGGAGTACGTCCAGCTGCTGGAGCCTCGGGGCGGGCCAGAGGGCGGGGCTGACGGGGGGGCGGAGTCCCGGCAGAGGTACCTGGAGATGCACGGGATCTGCAAGACCAAGACGCTGCCACTCTGCCGCAGGGGGCGGGGCCCGAGGCCGCGGCGGGGGCGGGCCTGGGGGGGGCGCAGGGGCGGGGCCTCCCGCAGGGACCTCCCCTCCCGCCCCGTTCCACGAGTCATCGACCTGGAGAGAGAGAGGGGGGAGGGGCCTGCCCAGGAGAGGAAGCCCGGTGTGGGGAGTGAGAGGGAGGGAGCCAATCAGGGCACAGAACAGCACGTGGAAGGGGAGGGCCAATCAGATGAGGACACACAGTCGTGCTCAGGCTGTCCTCTGGACAAATCAGAGCGGCTGCTGGTGGGCGGTGCTGGAGGAGGGGTGGAAGCTGAGAATACTGAAAGGCCATTGGCTGGAGCTGAGAATACTGAAAGGCCATTGGCTGGGGCTGAGAATACTGAAAGGCCATTGGCTGGAGCTGAGAATACTGAAAGGCCATTGGCTGGAGCTGAGAATACTGAAAGGCCATTGGCTGGAGCTGAGAATACTGAAAGGCCATTGGCTGGAGCTGAGAATACTGAAAGGCCATTGGCTGGAGCTGAGAATACCGAAAGGCCATTGGCTGGAGCTGAGAATACTGAAAGGCCATTGGCTGGAGGTGCCGGAGGCACTGAGAATACTGAAAGGCCATTGGACAGATCTCCAGTGGACAGAACGCCAGGCCCAGCCCAGGACATGCCTACTGACCCTAACCCTGGCCCCACCACACAGCTGGGGCATGATGGGACGCTGGAGGACCAGCTGTGTCTCAGAGGAAAGGATGTGAAGACAGCAGGATTCAGAGTCCCCAGGTACTTCAACAAATATATGTACAGAGTCATATTCTATGGTGATGTTAAATATACAGAGTAATATTCCATGGCGATGATAAATGTATACAGTAGTGCTCCATGGTTAAATGTACTAGGGATGTGACAAATCATCAGTTATTGTAACCGGTTACCATTCCATTTTTTAAACGGTTAACCGATACTGCTTATGACCACTAGGAGTCCCATCATTATCATCATCATCATCGTCATTATTATTATTATTATTCCTGAGAAATGTAATTGCATTGAGGGCCATCTCATTAGTTAAATGTCAACATTGTAAGTCAGATAATAGCCTAATTGCCAAATTAAAGATTTACATTTACATTGACATTGTGCAGTGTAACCTCACAGGTGCAGAGATCTGCAGTTAAATAGTTAAAATGATCATTCTTCATGTTTTCATCCCTCTTCCCTATCGGATATGCCCGATAGACTTAACTGACATGAAATCTGTAAATATGCTACTGTTCACAACTTTGTTAAGGATGGGGTTGTGCACTCAAAATTCCGTGGTCACGCAATATTTGCCTGATACAACATAACATCGGGTCTATTTTATCATTGGCGAGTGGTCTAATGATTTTACTTTCATGTCAATACAGCATATTTTTATGTAACGGTAAACTTTTTTATATACTTATAAACTTTAAAAAAAAATGTATATGCCTTAGCATTTTATATGGCGCGGGACAATCGAGGTGGTGAGATTAACGCGTCCATTTTCGCTGACAATATCCGATGGATAAATAGACTAATGATGATGTATTGCTTTATTTATCTTTACGTAGATACCGCATACTGGAAAGCGAAGTATACGTTGCCGGTAGTTTGAATCCGCGTGTCAACGAATAAACACGGATAATGGATGAAGAAACGCCATAGAATAAGCTATAAGTAGGATTGACACCCGTCCTGGATTCTCCGGGACTGTCCTGGATAAAATAATGAAACGAAATGTCCCGGAATCTCAAGTATTTTCGAGTGTTGCATACATTAGTATTGCTTAATGAAATGTAGACAGCTTATCCAGTGTTCGTTCCTAAATGTAATGTAACACATGATGAGACGTTATTAACCTTCACGTATTACACTCTTGTAATGAAAGAGGAATTGGCGCCAAGCACAAGGTGGTTGCGCACCACATTCCCTCAGGCTCGCGCGCCCTCGAGAGCGAGTGACAGTCCGGCTCACTCAGTTTGCCAGCTTCGTATGTGTCCAGGATTTGTACATGACTGTGGTGGCAACCCTAGCCATAAGTGAACTAACAGCTACATATTTTAAACACATAAATTATTTGACAACTATAGTACTGTAGCATTCAATTCCTTGCGGTGTTTGCATTCTTAACCCTCTGAAATGACCACAGATTGCTTGATAAACAGCGTATTGTAATATTCCGTGCAACATTTGTCCGATGATGTATTGCTTTATTTTTATGTAGATACAGCAGTGGAAAGCTACGTTAATTTTATTTAAAGAATAAACACGGATCTTCTGTGAACCTTAAGAAACGACATAACGTTACAATAACCCATAAATCAACCAACAGCTACAGAAATTATGTGATAAGTCTAATACTGTAGCATTCAATTCCCTGTCCTGTTTGTTGTTTGCGAACTACTGAAGCTTGTCGATTGCTAGTTTAGAATAGTTTAGAACTGTTACCATTCCACCTTCAGGGGGAAAAAAAAAACCGGTTATCGGTTATCATTTTCGGTCAACCGGTTAAACGTTTAACCGTTCACACTCCCTAAAATTTATACAGTAATGCTCCATGATGATGTTAAATGTGTTCAGTAATGCTCCATGGTGATGTTAGATGTGTTCAGTAATGCTCCATGATGATGTTAAATGTGTTCAGTAATGCTCCATGGTGATGTTAAATGTGTTCAGTAATGCTCCATGATGATGTTAAATGTGTTCAGTAATGCTCCATGATGATGTTAATGTGTTCAGTAATGCTCCATGGTGATGTTTGTTAGGAGGAAGAGGAAGGGGAAAGGGGGGAGAGGAAGACCAGATCCACTGGGCGTGGCCTCAAGCCTCAGGGGGAGGCCGAAAAGGACAGTAGCCCTGGTCTTACACTCAGCCAATCACAGCAGGCCGGGCCACCAGTGGGGAGGGACGGGTCTGCACAAGCAATGAGGACGAAGAGGGGGTGGAGTCAGAGCTGAAAGAGGAAGGTTAGTGTCTGGTTCCGTTTCTCAAGCTGATCTTGAGAATTGGATTCCATTTTAGCAAAATCCCAGTATATGACAGGGGGTGAAATGCTAATGAGACACATATCACTACTGAACCACAGACCATTCAATGAGCCCTCACAACAAACAATATCATTACTGAACCACAGACCATTCAATGAGCCCTCACAACAAACAATATCACTGCTGAACCACAGACCATTCAATGAGCCCTCACAACAAACAATATCACTACTGAACCACAGACCATTCAATGAGCCCTCACAACAAACAATATCATTACTGAACCACAGACCATTCAATGAGCCCTCGCTACAGACAATATCACTCTTGGACTCTTACTATACAGTGGTGTGAAAAAGTGTTTGCCCCCTTCCTGATTTCTTATTTTCTTGCATGTTTGTCACACTTAAATGTTTCAGATCATCAAACAAATTTAAATATTAGTCAAAGACAACACAAGTAAACACAAAATGCAGTTTTTAAATGAAGGTTTTTATTATTAAGGGAGAAAAAAATCCAAACCTACATGGCCCTGTGTGAAAAAGTGATTGCCCCCCCCTGTTAAAACATAACTTAACTGTGGTTTATCAAACCTGAGTTCAATTTCTCAAGCCACACCCAGGCCTGATTACTGCCATACCTGTTCTCAATCAAGAAATCACTTAAATAGGACCTGCCTGACAAAGTGAGGTAGACCAAATGATTCTCAAAAGCTACACATCATGCCGAGATCTAAAGAAATTCAGGAACAAATGAGAGAGAAAGTAATTGAGCTCTATCAGTCTGGAAAAGGTTATGAAGCCATTTCTAAAGCTTTGGGACTCCAGCGAACCACAGTGAGAGCCATTATCCACAAATGGCGAAAACATGGAACAGTAAATAATAACTCCTTAATAATAAAAACCTTCATTTAAAAAACTGCATTTTATGTTTACTTGTGTTGTCTTTGACTAATATTTAAATTTGTTTGATCTGAAACATTTAAGTGTGACAAACATGCAAAAAAAGAAGAAATCAGGAAGGGGGCAAACACTTTTTCACACCACTGTATATTTCTTCTCAATGAATATCACTTTAAAAGTATTATTCACGAAATTATGCTCTGCATCTCTGCCTGTTTAATGTTTTTGTGAGTATTCAGAACACCAAATGAAATGCCACAGCCCATTTCTCTTTGCTGCTCAGAAAACCTTCAGGTCCAGACAGAAACCCTTCCGGATGTCAACAGCGAATTAAGCACCTTGTCATCTGATCACTGTCCAGAGGAGGTCTCACAGCAGCTCCTCCTGACCAATCAGATGGCTCTTCTTGTGAGGCTCCTCCTCTCCTTCAGGAGTTGGACCGTGAAGTCCTCCAATCAGGATGGCTGATTCTGACAGGTGGGGGGAGGGGTCACTGAGGAGCAAGGCCTAACCCTAACCCTCACTCAGCAGTTTCTGAATATTGAAAGTCAAAGTCCTTTAGATAACATTTCTTCCCCGTTCTGACATTTGTTCTGAAAACAGCTGAACCTCTTGACCACTTCTGCACATTTTTATGCATTTAGTTGTTGCCACATGATTGGCCGATTAGCTGGTGTATAGGTCTGCCTAACAGTGGCCACTGAGTGTATGTATGTGCAAGATAAACAGCAAGAGCTGTGATTTCACATCTTTCAGTGTTTACTTCTTCATTCTCCTGCCTCCCTCTCTCCCTCCCCCCAGGCACAGTAGACAGGATGGGACGGGCTGTGGTTACCATAGAAACGCAGAACCCACCTGATGGATTTCAAGACAAGGAGGTGGCCCGGGTGTTGGCCTGTTACCACGGCATTACCCGGTAACACACACACTCACACACTGTAACACACACACTCACACACTCACTGTAACACACACTACTGCTACAGAGACCTGTTACCACGCCATTACCCAGTAACACACACACACACACACACACACTCACTGTAACACACACTACTGCTACAGAGACCTGTTACCACGCCATTACCCAGTAACACATACACACACACACTGTAACACACTCACACTCAAACTCACACTGTAACACACACTACTGTTACAGAGAGACCTGTTACCATGGCATTACCCGGTAACACACACACACACACACACTGTAACACACACTACTGTTAGAGAGACCTGTTACCACGCCATTACCCAGTAACACACTCACACTCAAACTCACACTCACACACTGTAACACACACTACTGTTACAGAGAGACCTGTTACCACGGCATTACCCGGAAACACACACACACACACACACACACACACACACTCACTCACTCACTCACTCACTGTAACACACACACACACACACACACTGCTGTAGCACTGTAGCACTGTAACACACGTAACACACACGTTACAGAGGAGAGAGAGACTGTGGCGTGCTACTGTTACACCATAGAAGGCTGTGTCTCTGTTGTTCATGATGGAATAATAAACCTGGTGGCTTTCTCCTCTCCTGCCCTCCCTGAGGCAGTAACCTGCAGGTATGTACTCCTGCAGTAATAATACTCCTTTTATCTACATTTTAAAAACCCTGCTATTATTCGTGCTGACTGCCAGGGCCCAGGTGTGACAGTACTGCTCTACTCCAGCACTCAGGCTCCGTCTCTGTTCCTCTGTCCATTCCTCCCTCCTCCCTCTATTCCTCTGTCCATTCCCTCCCTCTATTCCTCTGTTCCTCCCTCCCTCTATTCCTCTGTTCCTCCCTCTCAGCCCGTCAGCGAGGGAGAAAGGGATGACGGTAATCCTGGACTGCCGGCTCTCCCCCCCCTCTGAGCTCTGCC